>NC_090181.1:33421462-33463962 GCF_024679245.1 Pseudorasbora parva | reverse complement strand
CCCTTTGAATAGGGAAATATAAAATTCTCCAAAAATGTTTGCAAAGCGTATATTACATTTAATATATGAAATCACCAATGAAATCTGACAACTACCATCTCATAAATTTTGTTTCAAAACACAAATCATTGATTCATAAAAAATGCATTTGTCCTAAACACATCCCAGAACACTGACACTATAGCAACCGGAGCTTCTAACAGCAGCTACAATGACACATGACTTTACTAATCAATGATTGGCTCTTTCATTTAGAAGGCGGGACTTATTTCATATAGGGCACTGCACTTTCTCCCATTCATAAGTAATCATAGTGCACCATCTTCCTAGTCTTTGGTTTAATTTAATGTGTTACTTGCTGTTTCTTTGAAATTGTTTTTGAAATGTAATGGCGTGTTCACACTTGGCATGTTTGGTTCGATTAAAATGAACCCTGCTGCGATTGCTCAGTTAGTGCGATTTATATCTATAAGTGTGAAAGCTGCCATCTGAACACTGGTGCAGACCAAAGAAGCAGTGTGTCTTGGTCCACTTCCACACAAACTCTGGTGCGGTTTCGAATGAAATATGAACGCAACATGGACCAAAGACCTGTAAACTAACCAAAATCAGGAAGAGGAGACCCTAAAAAGGACAGTATGCTCATACATACTGTAACCTGTTTTTTCTCATCAGTCATGATGTTGCCCATCACAGTTTGGTACAGGCATCAGAACCACGTCTCCTCACAGCATATCGTTTGTGTCAGTGTGTGTCAGTGTGTGTGTGTGTGTGTGTGTGTGTGTGTGTGTGTGTGTGTGTGTGTGTGTGTGTGTGTGTGTGTGTGTGTGTGTGTGTGTGTGTGTGTGTGTGTGTGTGTGTGTGTGAGAGAGAGAGAGAGAGAGAGATGGGAGGGACCTTTACAGGAACCTTTGGGAGGAATGGGAGGAACCTTTACAGGGTTCCCACTCTTTCATGAACACCAGATCCAAGGACTTTCAAGGACTTTTTCAAGCACCATTTATTTTATTTCAAGCACCTCTTAGATTCATAACCCAGTATATGTAGCATCACGAAAGACCTCTTAAAATACACTACTTAAAGGAACAAGCAGACTTTTTGGGACTTCAGCTGATTCACGTATCCCCCAGAGTTAGAGTCAGTCAGAGTTTGCACTTTGAGATTCTTCGGAATGAGAAGTGCGTTATAAGAGCAGTTTTACTGTTTACTTCTACTTTTTTAAGTAGTTTTAAAAATCTGTAATTTTACTTTTACTTAAGTACGTTTTTTTTTTTTTTGAAGTATTGTACTTTGCTACATTTTAAACCACTTTTACTGTCTATTTAGATAAACGCACACAAAAAAAAAATCATTAAAAAATGGAGACGGAGACAGAGGTCACTGACACAGACCCAGCTGAAACCGAAACACTATCGTGAACCCCTGGCTATATGGAAATACTTTGAATATAGGAAAACAATAACGTGTTGTTGTCCTGGAGAATATCAAATTTGGACAAAATGTGAAAGCAAATGAGGAAACACATAGAATATGTTGGGTAACACCATCCCTCTGTGCAGATAAAGGTATGTTTATAATTTAAGGCCGAATTATTTCTGTGATGCAGAGGGAATCCTGGAACCCAGTCATGGACATTAACTTTACATTATAAAGTAGAATTCATGTAATACACGCAAACTGATGGATGAACGATTAACTCGAAAGTAGATCTGTAGGCCTGCAATAAATCAAATCTTGACATGGTCTGTTAATATACAGAGCCTTGCGAAAGTATTCGGCCCCCTTGAACTTTGCGACCTTTTGCCACATTTCAGGCTTCAAACATAAAGATATAAAACTGTAATTTTTTGTGAAGAATCAACAACAAGTGGGACACAATCATGAAGTGGAATGAAATTTATTGGATATTTCAAACTTTTTTAACAAATCAAAAACTGAAAAATTGGGCGTGCAAAATTATTCGGCCCCCTTAAGTTAATGCTTTGTAGCGCCACCTTTTGCTGCGATTACAGCTGTAAGTCACTTGGGGTATGTCTCTATCAGTTTTGCACATCGAGAGACTGAAATTTTTGCCCATTCCTCCTTGAAGAACAGCTCGAGCTCAGTGAGGTTGGATGGAGAGCGTTTGTGAACAGCAGTTTTCAGTTCTTTCCACAGATTCTCGATTGGATTCAGGTCTGGACTTTGACTTGGCCATTCTAACACCTGGATATGTTTATTTTTGAACCATTCCATTGTAGCTTTTGCTTTATGTTTTGGATCATTGTCTTGTTGGAAGACAAATCTTCATCCCAGTCTCAGGTCTTTTGCAGACTCCATCAGGTTTTCTTCCAGAATGGTCCTGCATTTGGCTCCATCCATCTTCCCCTCAATTTTAACCATCTTCCCTGTCCCTGCTGAAGAAAAGCAGGCCCAAACCATGATGCTGCCACCACCATGTTTGACAGTGGGGATGGTGTGTTCAGGGTGATGAGCTCTGTTGCTTTTACGCCAAACATAACGTTTTGCATTGTTGCCAAAAAGTTCAATTTTGGTTTCATCTGACCAGAGCACCTTCTTCCACATGTTTGGTGTGTCTACCAGGTGGCTTGTGGCAAACTTTAAACGACATTTTTTATGGATATTTTTAAGAAATGGCTTTCTTCTTGCCACTCTTCCATTAAGGCCAGATTTGTGCAGTATACGACTGATTGTTGTCCTATGGACAGAGTCTCCCACCTCAGCTGTAGATCTCTGCAGTTCATCCAGAAGGATCATGGGCCTCTTGGCTGCATCTCTGATCAGTCTTCTCCTTGAATTAGCTGAAAGTTTAGAGGGACGGCCAGGTCTTGGTAGATTTGCAGTGGTCTGATACTCCATTATCGCTTGCACAGTGTTCTTTGGGATGTTTAAAGCTTGGGAAATCTTTTTGTATCCAAATCCGGCTTTAAACTTCTCCACAACAGTATCTAGGACCTGCCTGGTGTGTTCCTTGTTCTTCATGATGCTCTCTGCGCTTTAAACGGACCTCTGAGACTATCACAGTGCAGGTGCATTTATACGGAGACTTTGATTACACACAGGTGGATTCTATTTATCATCATTAGTCATTTAGGTCAACATTGGATCATTCAGAGATCCTCCTGAAAGTAAAGGGGCCTAATCATTTTGCACGCCCAATTTTTCAGTTTTTGATTTGTTAAAAAAGTTTGAAATATCCAATAAATTTCATTCCACTTCATGATTGTGTCCCACTTGATGTTGATTCTTCACAAAAAATTACAGTTTTATATCTTTATGTTTGAAGCCTGAAATGTGGCAAAAGGTTGCAAAGTTCAAGGGGGGCGAATACTTTAGCAAGGCACTGTATAAGTGCAAAACACTGCTTTATGAATTAATTATCTGCTTGTTCTGTCCCTGTGTGAATGAGCAGCGCCATTTCATCTAACTTACTCAAGTGCACGTGTTGCTCATCGTGTTTTTAACAGCTCACAAACCATATTTGGAGAACATTTTAAAGATTTCCAGAGCTGATCTGAGAAAACGCCTAATGAGCATTTTCACCGTTTTGAATAAAAAACAGTCAAATACACTCTGAGACAGGTCTTCACTAAGCCTATCAAAATAAACGTTTGGTTTAACGAGAACATTTTATGACAGAAATATATTACTATTAGGCCTACAATAGAAGGTACTTATCACAATATGAATAATACATAATTTAAACATTATTTAAGAATATATTTTTCATTGGTTAATTTAGTAAATCTCTGTTTTGCAGCACTTCCCCCAAAAAATAAAAGGATAACTCTTTGTAACATTTTATTTGATTAACACCGTTTCAATAATATATTTGTATTAATTATAAAAAGAAAAATTTCACGGGACTCTATTATTCTTAAACATTTTAATAAATTAATGATAAAAATAAGTTGTTAATCTAATTCATAATCATTTATTGAATTTAGCTGATTAGACATGTTTTAGTGAAATTGTAATAAACAAAACAAACAAATGGTTATAAGTGTTATAATTAAGCATTTGTTTTATTGACTGCAACAATGTGTAATAGGGACGACGAAAAACAGAGTAGTTACATGCCCTTTACTGCTAAAAGTAGTGGAATTAAAGATCTTCCAAAGCTGTTCCAAGCCATATCGACCTAGAAAAATCACAACTTTTCATTTTCAGCAAGTGTGCTCTCCATTAGTTTTTTTCCCTGCTACAACTCCACCCCCCGAACATAAGCAATATTTTGTTCGGTCTTTGATAGCGCATGTAGGCCTACTGTAGGACAATTTTTTAAATAACGCCATTCTAAACTAAATTTATTTTAAATTTTATTCAAACACTTTTTAATTACCTATATTTGTTTTCAAGTACTTCCAAGGCCTTGAATTCATGTGTCTGAAATTCAAGTGCTTTTTGCGAGTTCTCAGATGGTCAAAATACCATCATATAGGTATGTTATGCACATACAACGAGTGCATTAAGCTCAGCACACAGCATTGTTTTGGATGTTTGTTAAAGGGGGGGTGAAACACTCAGTTTCAGTCAGTGTCATGTCAATCTTGAGTACCTATAGAGTAGCATTGCATCCTGCATATCTCCGAAAAGTCTTTATTTTTTTATAATTATATAAGAAAGATGCGCTGTTCCGAGTCTTTCCGAAAAAAGCCGAGCGGGTGGGGGCGTGTCGTGTGAGCGGAGCTAAATAATGACGTGTGCTCGCTGCTGCTATTGTGTTGAGTCGAGTGCGTCGTAAAGCTGTCTCATCCCTAACAGCGGGAAAAAAACTTTATTCAAAATAAAAATATGGCTTTTAATCAGATACAGCCATACATCTATGATCCGGAATCAGACCCAGAGGCTGCAGTTGAACAGGAGCAGCAGCAAAAACGACTAGAGCAGGACGTCTCTATGTGGTACAAGTTATACACTAACTATATAATATGGTTAGCGACTTGTGTTATTTACATATTTATACTTGAATTATATCGTCGTATTTTTGTCTTTGAAGGTGTACATGTGGGAAGTGCAGTTGTGCACGTGTGTTTGTGTGTTTACGCGTGGTTTGTGTAGACAGTAAGCGGACTGGTTTTGCACGGCAGGCTAAGTTAGTGTTTACATAGAAAGACACGGAATAGTAGCGCATTTGAATGAAGAAGCGTGCTTATTTAGTTCAACATATTTCCCCACTCTTTGTGTATTGTTGTTTGGAGTGCTTTTACAATACACAAACATAAAGTTACACATATAGTGGCCAGCTAAACAAATGTACACGCACTACACATCGCATGCTCCATTGATCAATTAACTATACGTGATCATGTTTGGGCTACTTGATGAGCATAGGCAAAAACACAGACATTTGAAGCAGTCTAACTCACCGCCTGCAGTTCTAACGTTGGGACCTTTATCGTTGGGACTGCTCCATCCTTCAGCATTAGGCGATCGGGAAAATCCGGCGTCGAGCTGGGCCTTGTTTATGAAACAGTCGGCACCGAAATGCAGCGAACAGATATAAACATTCGCGCAACTCAGTTGCTGATCTGGAAAAGCAAATGACATCCACTGTTGCCTTAACGCGGGGTTTTTGGGGAATCTGTGCAGGACTGTCTTGGTCTGGCAACCAAAAACGCACTTTTTTGGTGACATTGTTATGTGCACATTACCTGTGCAGCGCAGCCTACGAGCCAGCGCTTTGATGGGCGTAGCCTGTTACTTTCGCTCTCTCCCTCTCTCTCTCTCACGCGCTTCCGGTAGAATTGTCCGTAAGGCCCATACAAGGAAATTCCGCCCCCATTAACGTCAAAGGGGACGCATGATCTCAAAAAACTTGCCGAAACTTATGACTAACCGGAAGTAGTATTTTTGACAAAGAAATACTCCCATCAAACGTCCACCTTAACTTTTGAAACTTTGTCTATGTTTAGTATGGGATTCCATGTCTTTAACAGTGTAAAAAGATCAGTATGCATGAAACAGCATTTCACCCCTCCTTTAACTTCTGTCACAAAATATACATAATACAAGCTGACCAATCAGTTTGTTAATGTATCCCTATGCCTTTAGATTCGGTATCTTTAGGTTCAGTGTTAAAATGCCAATGTGAACACTAAGCAGACCAGGACTAAATGCTTTTTTTGGGTCTGGACCAAACAAACCAAGTGAACCAAACTACAGTGTGGACACACCCTAAAGAACCATTAAAGGAGGATTAATTCTCAAGCTTAAAAAAGGCCAAAAAGGCATTTCAATTGACTAAAGTCAATTATATTTGAAATATGTCATATGATATCTTTGGGCAGAAGTGTGAATGAGATTTGACATTGGAAACCATGCAGAAAGACGTTAACACAAAGTACCCCCCCCCCCAAAAAAAGAAAAAAAATCCCCCCAATCACGTATTTGTTGGACTGCAAACAAACCTGTCACTGCTACAACTATGAATGCTATTGAGTAAATACAGAGCATTGGATAATGTTACATAAAACAACAAAAGGCCTACATAACTGAAAATTCCAATCATCGATATCATGAAATAAACCCGACCTCCAGATATTATGTCTTAGATACTTTACGAATAATACAACCAAGTTATCCCTCCACCAAAAGTAATGAATTGTGTCTGCTTTCCTATAAATCCCATGCTCATAATGAGCACTTCTCTAAAGCCCCTTCACACTGCGATTCCGGCAAATACACGAATTATGCGACCCGGCATTTGTTCCCGGGCCACTAGATTTGGTCCATTCACACTGCCAGCGAAATACCATAATATGTGCGCTTTCACACACAACCCGTAACGGTCCCGGATCGAGTTGACACGTGACATCCTGATGTGACGTATAATGGCGAGCGATCTCAGCTTCAGCGCGGATAGTAAGGAGCTCAGTGGTCTCGACTTGTATCCAGTTTGCACACATTTCTGCTTGTTTAATTTTAGTTTCTTTTGTATACGAACACTCTCTGCGTTTAAAACACCGACTAGCTCTTCTGGCACTGCCGGGTTGTATTATTGAAGAAGCAAGCTCTAGGAGTCGCACGATAACTACGTACACGTTGCAGCATTAGTTTCGGCTTTTGTTCACACAGCGCTCGTCCCGGGTCGAATACCGCAATATTACTAGGTCCCCGACCCGGGTCGAATTCGGTAATCAATCCCGGGACGTGGTTGCTTTCACACAGAAGGCGACCCGGCAATGTTCCGGGAATATTGCGGGTCCGACGTGCAGTGTGAAAGGGGCTCAAGTAACACACACTCATTGTGACTGGGTTAACATATGCATAACTTTAGGGTATTTTAGAACCAACCTGAACTGCAACCATTGACAACAATACAGTGAAATAATCAACTAACTATGACCAAATATCTAGCCCTCTAACCATTAAAAAAAAGGTTTCATTATACCTTTAGCCTACTCAGTAGAGCTGCATTCTTTGTGGCATGGGAAGTTTGTAGGTTAATGTGTGAAATGTGCCAATCAAACTGTGATTGTGAAACAGTTGCTATAGCAGCCTAATCTTAACGCAAGAAATCTTATGCACTTGGTAATTGTGATTTTTGTGTCTATTATATTTCATTATTAAAAACAATTTGCACATTCATCTTGACTGAAGGGGCAAAATAATCCTGGTGAGGGGGCGATATTTTGAGTTAAATTGTCTGTTATCGTATTACTTCAGAAAACCTGAAATATCTATTAATCAAAGACATTTCCTTTGGTGTTCCACGGAATAAAGAACGACATACAGGTTTGGAATGACATGATGGTGAGTGAATAATGACAATATTTATATTTCTTTGTTGAACTATTCCTTCAAATGAGTTATCATAAGGACTAGAGATGAATGACTCTATAGTAACTTTTGCTATAATCTGGAGTTTGTTCAATTGGGGTGTGTCATTGATAGGCATGACATTTCAATAGCTTTCTTCAGAAACGCAGGAATGCTGTCCATGCCTTATCTTCGGAGTGTATCGTAAACTGTGATAAAGCTTTAAAGGTATCATCTTACTGGATGCATTGTCTGCAAAACACATTTGGCTTCTATGAGGCACCCGTTTGACAACGAGCAGTATCTTATCAAGATGCATTGGACTGGTGAGTTTCTTTTTCATACAATAATCAAGCTGCAACGGGAACACCGTTATACGCCTCTGATGCGGCCTGCGATAATAAATCTTCAACTGCAGGCTCAAGATACAAATGCAAATACAATCTTTGCATTACCACAACGCATGACTGCAACGGAAACAGGTCTATGACTCGAACGCCGGTGCATTTAAATCCCTGAAACACTTTTACCCATGAGCACATGCAGCTTCCGCTGGTGCGGCCCCAATCATTCTAATTACTGGAGTGCAGGTCTCGCAAGTCAAAGAGAACATCAAAAAGACTCAAACCTCTAAAGTCAATATGTACTTTTCTCCAACAGGGAGGGGAGCTCGACTTCAAAGCGCAATTCTTTTAATCTTATGTATTTTATCAGCATTCATTACAATATTATCCAAATTAGGTTCCCAGAGTAACGTGTTAACCTGTAGAGATTAAGCCCTGCAAAGGAGGGTCGCAGCCTTGACCTTTATGAGCGAGCGTTTGGTGGGGCAGAGGTGGGCTGGTGGTGGCCTTTCTGACCCAGTGGGGAGAGGAGGATGTGATGGAGGTTATCAGCGGTGTCACAGTCCGATCCATCGCTGACTGAAGCTCATTTAAAGCAGCACGGCCCGTATAGAGTCAGAGGTCACTGAACCGAAGTGGTTGTGCAAAATGTTAGATGGGACATATCATGGAAAACAGGATTGTTCTTGCTCTATTGAAATAAATGGTAACACTTTATTTTAAGGTTCAGTTAATAACTATTAGCTAGTTGTTTATTAGCATGCATATTACTAGGATATTGGCTGTTTATTAGTACTTATAAAGCACATATTAATGCCTTATTCTGCATGACCTTATTCTACATCCCTTAATCCCACCCAATACCTAATTTAAATGCTACAAAAAACCACCTTACTAACTATTAATAAGCAGTAAATTAGGAGTTTATCGAGGCAAAAGTCATAGTTACTAGTGAATATGTGTTCCCCATACTAAAGTGTTACCAAATAAATATATTATAAGATTCACAAAGCAGTCTAGTTAGATAATTTATGAATCATGGCAATAATCACATTAACATATCAATCCCTACTCTGTATTCAGCACATCTGCCAGCTTGCGTCAGATCAAACCCTCTATCGGCGTTAAAAAACTACTGTCAGGGTTTACTGAAGACACGCAGTGAAAAATTAGCGCTGAAAAAGGCGTGGACAGTTATATTTGCTGCGGACCCTATTGCATATGTTTTTGTAGGAGTTTCCTTTTCAGACGCAACATATATGAGAGGAGAGTTTTTAAATGAATCACGCAAGGTGATTTATTAAGGTTTGAGTGAATCAATTTACTGGTTAAAGACTTTGGGGTGGTACTCTGTGTGTTTAGACCACAGGAACAGGGTCATGAATTGAGGAATCAACTATTAATTCAGCCTTTGATATATAAAAGTTAATCGTGATTTAAGAATATCCTGTAGGTTTCGGAGCTGAAAAAAACATCCTTGTTAGTCAAATAAAAGCTTTTATTGACACCAGGCCCAACAAACGTTCAATCTCAGAATGTGCCAACCCATGACATCAACGTGTGGTAAAACACCGCCTCTGCAGAAGAAGATCAATGCCTACTTCATCACTGCCTGTTTAACCCCGGCCACCGATTCGTGCATGTAACATAGGCCTTGTGTTAAACCAGATTGAGCTACCAAGCAATAAACAAGCCGTTGAGGATTACAAAATATTGTGCAGTGCCTGGGCTCGACAGTGATGCAACATGTAAGTAATGGTGTTCATTCTAATGTCTGATCTATGACCAATGATTTCTGAAATGAAATGATTCATGTACAGTCCGATCTTTGTCGATGTGTCAGTAAATCAAACCAGTGACTAAACATCAACTTGCGTTGTTTCTCTTAGTAGGATGAAAATAATTTGTTATTTAATGGTGATTAAATTCTATAAAGAAGGTGTTTAAAGAAAGTTCCCTTTGCAATCGTTGGAGCAGTGTGCCGTGCGCACTGCACTTGCCAATGTCAATCAAACAGAGAGAGATTATCAATGACGTATTTATCAGGGACTCTCGTTTTATTCAATGAATCTCTAAACCCTATCATGTTTGCACTGATAGTGAAGATGAACGCATTCGTTTGTGTACAGGAATGATGTGATCACTGCTTTCATGTGCTCTACATGTGTGTGATAGGCTACAATGTTAATTTCTGCAACCCTTAATGCCACAATCTTAATAATGCCATAGAGCTAAATTTAATGCTATAGATCTAAATGCAATGCAACACTTTTTACAATGAGTTAACCATGAGAGCTGTGATAGTAAAAACGTGCTAAAAGAGAGTACTCTTTTAGATACTATTTCAAATGGAAATATGTTAGCCAATCACAGCAGTAGGCGTTTACATTGAAGTTTCACAGCAGACACGCCCCTTAAAACAGAGCATTCAGAGCAGAGGCTAAAATCAGGGTAGGACAACTGCCTTTTATTTATAAATTATGATATTTTTTTATTTAAAAAGCATTCTAACATTATAAGTGCACCCCAGGAAACATTATAAAACAATAGGGATAGTACCTATTTGTAATGTAAAATAAAGTGCTACCAAAATTACATTAAAGTATATTTCAGTTTACAATAAATACTTTGTTGGTTGTCAATATATTAAGCAGTATACTTGAACCATATTTCACATGACAATAGAAGTAATTATGAAATTACAAGATTTGGGTAAAAAAAGCTTCTAATTGCATCTAATAGCTTGCTAAAGTTATTATGCATCTAATAAAATGTAACAACTATAATAAATGTTATATTTATTTACATTCAGTTTGCACTTATATTCTTTTAGAGCATTTTATTTCTGAAATTAAAAGAATGAAACACTTCCTTGGGAATCCTTGTGTAAAAATACTCTACTGTTTGCATTAATATTACACTCACATCTCTAGAATGCACTTTTCTGACCAGCTTCTAATAAATGGATAAAAGTATCTGCTAAACTGTTAAGCATACAACTAACCCTTAGTCTAACTGTTATGAAAGATTTAACACTTTTCCCATGTAACACAAATGTGAACTGGACCGTAA
This sequence comes from Pseudorasbora parva, assembly GCF_024679245.1. Taxonomy (NCBI): domain Eukaryota; kingdom Metazoa; phylum Chordata; class Actinopteri; order Cypriniformes; family Gobionidae; genus Pseudorasbora; species Pseudorasbora parva. The sequence continues at coordinate 33,452,785 of NC_090181.1, read as the reverse complement.
TCGTGTGAAACACACGCACCCCTTCTCTGTTTCCGAGCCTGTGTCACCTGATGTGTGATCAAACATATTTAGCTCTACAGGTCAGAGACGAAAGACTTGAATCCTCGCCTGCCAACAAAAAGCCCAAATACATGAGGGATCCCTCATCTGCAGAACACACTCATAAATCTCTGTCGGAACAGAGTCAGCGCAAAACGGCCGAGCTGATGCTCCCAGAAAGAAACACTTCTTGTACAACTAAAACATCTCCCAAATAACTGAACGCTCAGAAAGGGACAATGCAATCTTTATAAGGAGCCACCATCATTTACTAGATGTGGAACAGAACCGAGACATGGTGTGTCTACAGCTTGTGTGCTGTTAGGCCATGCCTCCAACATAAAACAGAGAATCAGATGAAGGAACAGTGGTAACCATTGTAAAGAGCAAGCAGTTCTATAAAGCAAATGGCAAAACAATATTATAAAAAAATTGCGACTTTACAAAAACAAATGACAAAATAAAAAAAGCATAAATATGGTATGATAAATTAAAGGAGTACTTCAGCACTGGGAAGATGAATCTACATTTAAACTGGGTCATTAATGTAGTAGAAATGTGAAATTATGTTTTAATTTGGTACTTTCTAGACTTAGAAAATGTATTTTTGTCTCATGGGGATAAAACAACAATTCCCAGAATGCTTTGCTGCCCTACGAGGCCACTCCCAAAGCCACCGCTACTAGATTACTGAATCACTTTCCCTTTCCCACCGCAACAGAGTTCATTTTCATAAAATCAGTTCAGTTAGAGAACAGACACTACAATTAAAAACTGAACGTGTCTGTTCAATATAAAGTGATTTAGCCGCTGAGGAGTGGCACAGCCCAAAACGCTGCAGGAGTCAGATTACATTGACAGTTATGGATGAGCTCGTGATGAGAGCTAAGGTAAACACGTCCGCGGCATAGATTCATGGCGCGTGTTCAGTCTGGCACGTTTTCAGTTCATGCCTTTACATGAATGCCTGCAGCTGCGAGCTGAGCTGAGATCCCATCCCCCATGCAGGGATTGAAAACATGCGGAAATGTTCCCTCTGCTGGCTGTAGTCTTTAGCCTCTGGCCAAAAAGTCCTCCGATGACGCAAATTGACGATATGTTACAATGATTGTACGAATGATTGTACCTTGGGTACAATCATTCGAATATACCCAAGGGTTTCTACTGATACAAAGCAATATGCTAATCGCTGAAGTAACCCTTTAAATTGAACAAATATTAGAACTAAATTGAACTGTACAGAAAATGACTCCTCAATTAAAATTGTGCAAAAACAATCACGCACCTGTTATAAAGCACACACAAACAGTATTACTTTAATTTAACATGAATAGTTAGTACCTTTAACAATGCCAGTGTTTCTTTTGATATCTGACGACAATCAATGTTGGGAAGGTTGCTTTGTAAATGCAACAGGTTACATATTACAAGTTACTCTATTTAAAATGTAATTATTAATGTAACAGATTACATTTGATTACTTTTTGATTACTTTTCTAATTTCCAGAACAGAAACGCCTTTTTTATATTTATAAATAACTAATTTAATTTAACAGATTTTCTCAGAAACTGTAACTGATTACAGTTACATGTAACTTGTTTCTCCCCAACAATGACGATAATGACGCTCTGCTCTTGTCAAAGTTACATTCTTGACCAAGCACAGCATAGCTCGCAGCGCAATCTGTTGGTGAAAATAATCACGATACGATTGCTCCTATAACCAGATGTTGGCTTTTTAGCAATGTTGTTTTGACGGAGCTGTAAAACGGGGACATTTCTGGCATCAGCTCCAGTCCTTGACAGAACACCAAAAACCAGAATGTCCCTGGAAAACAGAGACGTCTCGTCACCTTAACATGCAATTCATGGCTTTCGACACTTTTCAGGTAGAAAAATCTGGAAATCCATATACATATGGAAAAATCACATCCCTGAGATTAAATGAGTAAGGGCCCAACAGAAGAAGTTAAAGGTGAGGTCTGGATAGAACGATGAAGAGAGTGATGGGGGCAGGAGCAGGCGTGTGAGATCACTTCGCTGCTGTCAATGCAGAGAGAAAAGCTGCAGAGCAAACACAGGTGGTTCAGAGCGAGGGCAAAGCTCTCCACAACGGCCCCCGCGAGCCCGTCCACATCCCCCACTCAGCATTTAGAGGGACCTGCACGCTTCAAACTAAAACCAGCCGACAAACATGCACAAGCATTGCATCTCTATTATTTGAATGCAAGCTAATTTGAAATATTACAGACTAACTGAAACATTAAACAGTCTTTGTCCCTGAAATGAACCTTGTTTTCTGTCGGGACATTCCCAAAAAGGGTTATGCCTTTCTTCTCGTGAAATTACCATATGATTGGTTCACATAAACCAGCTTTCACATACATTTTACATTATAGTTAAGATTTCCTATTAACATTTTCTGAGGAGTTCTGCAAAATAGATCTCTAAAGAAACGTGTGAAGTTAATCAAATGAGCTAAAATAACTGGTAAACACACATACAAGAGGTAAGGATGCAAACAGATTAAATGTGCGCTTGTTAATTATTGCACCTTAAACATGCACATCCTTATATAGACCTTCTGGCTGTATTACATTTTAATTAAACATTATTCAGTCATTTTTTACTGCGGGCAATTGGTGACCACAAAGCTCTTAGACGGTTGTTGAGCAGATTACTTTACATGTGCTGAGGTGACAATGAGACCGGAGAGATAAGACAAGGAATAGCCCCGGGTGCCATCAACTGACAAAAGTCACGAGCCAAAAAAACACTTTGCAGGTGGCTTTGCTGTTCTGGTGAAATATGATGATGAAATGACAACAAACTCTAAATATGCCCCTAATTTACATTTTAATTGATAAGGAAAGCAAAAACTAAAAAACAACAACTGGCCTATCTTTCATCATCTTCCATGATAAAAAAAAAAAAAAGAACACCGGTTAACATTCTCTAAAGAGTCTGTCGATTAAAAAACCTAGAAATTAATCATCCAAATGAAATCCCTGAAAGTTAGTGTGAGCTAAAAGCTAAATATAAAGATTTCAGAAGGAAAAGTCTTTGCTCATCGTCTTAAACTCAACTCTTTTTTCACCCTGAAGATTTCCTTCGGCTTTCTTTAAAGTAAAATGTCAATCGATAAGTGGAAGTCCTGTTCATTTTTAAATTGTTTTGTGGATATGTTCCTGGCACTGTTGACTAATTTTACGACAGCTGTTCCCATTTCGTTTTAAATTAAAAAACCCCGCTCTATAATCCCAGGAGTCAATCTATAATTAAGGGGATTTATAGAAAAACCAAGTGCTACATTAATAACAAAATTTAATATATTTCTTAATAAGCTATCAGCCGAACCGTCTTAAATGTGAAATATAATTTTTCTGAAATCTTCAGAAAGCTTTGCCTGGAGACAGACTGGACTTTTTACCAGATTATAAATAATCATTATTTTTTATCTACTGGTAATCGTCGCCATGTGGCGCAGCATTTTCAGATCACAATCCACATCATCCCATTTAAATACAAGCTATCCAGTATCTATTTTTTACTCATCGTAACTATGATATCATGAAATTGAAGCATCATTGTCATCAGTTTTGCCCTACAGCATTGGATTGTTTCTGTGTGCAAGATAGTGGTGATTACAGGCCTAGAAAAAACCTAAATAAATAGGTATCTGAAATACATTTCCTTAGACCACTTTTTAATTTATTTAACATACAAACAAACAAACCAACAAGGTAGTTTAACATTTATCTTTAGGAATAAATAATAATAATAATAATAATAATAATAATAATAATAAAATGATTAAATTAAGTATAATAAATTATTTAATAAGAAATATTATGTTGATTTATTATTATTAAATTATCTAGTTTAACTTTTATAACAACAACAACAACAATAAACAACACCGATAATAATAATAAACAACACCAATAATAATAATAATAATAATAATAATAATAATAATGATAATAATAATAATAATAAGTAAATTAAATAATTGAATTAAGTAAAATAAATTAATAATAAACACCAAGTAATTTTTTTTAGATTTGTTATTAATTATTTATTAAATTTTCTAGATTAACTGTTATAATAATAATAATAATAATAATATAATAAACACTACCAATAATAATAATAATAATAATAATAGAAATAATATTATGTATATTAAATAAGTAAATTAAGTAAAATAAATTAATAATACAATTAAGTTAAAAATATTTTTATTATTATTAAATTATCTAGCTAATAATAATAATATTAACAATAATAATAATAACTCAATTAAATAATTTAATTAAGTAAAATAAATTAATAATCAACACCAAGTAATTTTTTAGATTTGTTATTGATTATTTATTAAATTATCTAGATTAAGTTGTATAATAATAATAATAATAATAATAATAATAATAATAATAATAATAATAATAATAATAATAATAATACCAATAATAATATTAAAATAATTTTATGTAAATTAAATAAGTAAATTAAGTAAAAATAAAGTAATAATAAAATTAAGTAAAATATATATTTGTATTTAATATTATTAAGTTATCTAGATAATAAATAATTATCAATAATAATAATAATAATAATAATAATAATAATAATAATAAACACTACCAATAACACAAATAATATTATGTAAATTAAATAAGTAAATTAAGTAAAATAAATTAATAATACAATCAAGTTAAAAATATTTTTTATTATTAAATTATCTAGATAATAATAATAATAATAATAATAATAATAATAATAATAATAATAATAATAATAAGTCAATTAAATAATTTAATTAAGTCAAATAAATTAACCAATTAACCAACACCAAGTAATTTTTTAGATTTGTTATTGATTATTTATTAAATTATCTAGATTAACTTTTATAATAATAATAATAATAATAATAATAATAATAATAATAATAATAATAAACAACACTACCAATAATAATATTAAAATAATATTATGTAAATTAAAAAAAGTATATTAAGTAAAATAAATTAATAATAAAATTAAGTAAAAATATATTTTTATTTAATATTATTACATTATCTACATAATAATAATAATTAATAATAATAATAATAATAATAATAATAATGTTATTAATAAATCTAGATAATACATATTAATTTATTTACTTTTCTGAGTAAGGTTTATAGGTTAAAAAAAGTCAAAAATCCCATTTAATTGTCTAACAACTGATGTTTGAATTACTGAGTAGACATTTAAAGGTGCCATGTGTAAAAATTGAGGTAAAAATATACCCAAAATGACCAACACGCATCAAAAGAATGAGAAGTAATAAGGGCGATTATGTCATTAAAAAATGTCAAGTTATAGTGCTGCAGAGATATCAGCCTTAATTATCGTAATACCAGTCTTGGCCATGGGAGGCGGTATGCGGGCAACATAACCACTAGCCAACCTGGCGTACTTGAACCTGATGTCAATCGTGTGGAAAGTTCAGCCCAATACTTCATTTCAGTTCAGGGAAGAGAGTGGACGGATGGCCGAAGCCCTTGGCCCCTTAAATGTATCTGATATGATAAAATAGCTGTTTTTACCTGATCGGAAAAAGCGGAAGTGCGAGCGTCCGACGACTGTGTCCCGTCATAATAAAAGTCCCGGTACTCGCGAGCCGTTTAGAATAGGCGCCCTCCAGTGGACGAAAAGTTGCATAGTGCACCTTTAAATGTAAATTGCTGGACAATTAGTTGTAGTCAAACATTATGAGCCTTTTATGAGCATTTTTTATTTTAGAAATGTGCAGCCATTTTGAGATAGTGGACTATTTCACTACTATGTATGTAATGAATACAACTTTGTATGTCCAAAGGAACAATACAATAAAATCAAAAAATGTTACTCACATTGTAAACTATTTCACCATGCATGGAAATAACAACACAAGCTCAACCTCCCCTCGATTACAACAAATGCAGTTAGTGCCTTAATATACTCAGTCAAGATGCAGGTTAGTCAGTGCGTTCAATGTGTCGTAAAGGTCCTACCCTGACTCAGCACCCCTTCTGAAATCAGCCCCCCTGCTCACCCAAGTCTCTCAGTGCATGTTTACCTAGCTCTATCTAATGATGGCCCTTTTACAGCACTCTGCATTAAACTCAAGGGCTCTGGCTGCATCAGATAAATACAGCAAATCAAATAGGCCCGTGTTTGCCCTGCGACTCCCTGACAGACCCGCAGCGAGGTATCGCAGCTCACTGACCAGCCTGTGTCATCCTAAAACCCTGTCAAACAGACACCCGCGGCCGTCAGTCTATCGCCGCAAATCGCTGGAAAACAAGAGCAGGAGAGAGCAAATAGAAGTTAATGAATGATACAGTGGAGAGTGTAATGACGGGCTGATAAAGGGTCCGGGGGCATCCGTGAGCGCGTACGGGGGACTGCGCGTACGGTGAAGGTCGGATTCGAGGATGGGGTTGTTGGCAAACACCCCTGGTGTGTTTCGGCAAGCGTGTGCATTCTGCGAAAGCTTGCGCGGGCTAACCCGTGGGCTCGTGACATTCATTTCCAGAGGCTTCTTCCCACGTGGGAGGTGTGTGTGTGTGCTTTACCTTGCTCGCTCGTTCACGATTGTTTTGGGCGGCCAGGTGGCGGGTGCTGTTTGCAGAATTATGACATGGCTCTTTAACACGAAGAAGCTCTTGTTCCAGACGCTTGCACTGAGAGAGAGAGAGAGAGAGAGAGAGAGAGAGAGAGAGAGAGAGAGAGAGAGAGAGAGAGAGAGAGAGAGAGAGAGAGAGAGAGAGAGAGAGAGAGAGAGAGAAGCAGGATCACTTGAATGCATTAAATAACAATTTACCCAGGTATAATCACCAGCTATAAGAGGCTTGCTTTTACACTTTTGCATTAACCAAATTAACTACTGGTGATTCCACGCAGTCACTGTTCCCTTTCTGTACAGTAAGATCAAAATAAAAATCTCAGTGGTTTCTCAGAATTGCTCAGAAAGTTTCTTGCATTGTATTATATTATATTTACATTCCAAATAACTGGTTAGATATTACATTCTTACCATCTTATAGTCTATAATGAATCGTTTTACAAGGAGTAGGGGGTCATTTTATTGACAAAATAATTTAAAGTGCAAACACCGGTGCACAAATATGATTATTACATTTTTCTAAGCGTTTAAATAATATTTGCAATAAAGTTGGCTCAAGAATCCTGTGAAAACCAGTTGCACTGCCACATGGAAAAACAATGTGTATGTAAGCCTGCTCTATGAGAGGTGAAATCTCTGCAGGGTGTAAACCTACATTCTCAGTTATGACTATATTTACTGTAAGAACCTCAACACACACTTGCTGAAATTACTCTCCGTTTGTGTCTGTGATCCCTGGAGGGACAGACTCATTTGTGGTATATTTCAAATATAAAATCACTTTCTTTTATGAAGAAGTTCCATACAGTGGAAAGAGAAGCACTCAATCAGAAACTCAATTGCATTCATGCTTGTGAAGCACTTTGAGTTGCATTTCATGTAGGAAAAGTGCATTAACAAATACATATTTATTATAATTATTACATATTAGGAAAATGCCCATCACAAATGACTTCTGTGATTCTATCTATCTATCTATCTATCTATCTATCTATCTATCTATCTATCTATCTATCTATCTATCTATCTATCTATCTATCTATCTATCTATCTATCTATCTATCTATCTATCTATCTATCTATCTATCTATCTATCTATCTATCTATCTATCTGTCTGTCTGTCTGTCTGTCTGTCTGTCTGTCTGTCTGTCTGTCTGTCTGTCTATGCTACAGCTACAGTTTAGAAAATTGTGATAAAATATGACTCAAGTACTCAAGAGATGAACTGCATTCATCAGAACAAATTCATCTTGATAATGTCAGATAACTCTGATAGAAAGAAAGGTATGTAATGGATTCAAATGTCCCAATCAGCTGTCCGCTGTTAAATTTAAGAACACAATTAGATAATACGAATTCAGGTCAACCAGTGACCAAGCACTGCTTCATTTTGATCAGTCTGGAGTGTAATAGCTCGCATTAGCAATTAAAGAAAAAACAAACAAAGCAAAACATGGTCAGGTCAAAGATGAATAATTTTGGTCCCAAATGATCATCAATTTTACTGGTACTCCATCGTATGAAGAATTTTTGGGTATGATTATGTCATAGTTTACTTTATTTTGATATCCTCACTTACATAAATGTAACTATAGTGTCCTGCACCCCTTTAGTAAAAAAAAATATAAAATTTTATCTGGTGCCTGAATAATTTTTGGTTTGACTGTATACACACACACACACACACACACACACACACACACACACACACACACACACACACACACACACACACACACACACACACACACACACTACATTATTGTGGATAGGGAATTATATATACACATATATAATTCCTTATCCACAATACTGTCCTCTCCTCCTTTTTCCATACAATACGAGACTCTCCAGCCGACTTTCATACAGACAGACTGAGAGACAGACAGGCGCTTTAAACACACCGATGTGACCAGCTCTTTGGTGGGTATTATTGTAAGTAGGCTTGTTTTCTACCCGTCCATATGTGCTCCTCTCCATGTGCACATTCCAGGATCGACGGACACTTACCAGGAATGTAAACCATCCTCACGGCCTGACAAGAACCAATGTTTCAACATTCAGCCGTTTCAAAGAGTAGCGCCCGCGCAAACAAGCCTCTCAGCCACCGACCCCACTCCCGTCTCTTTCCTCTGCAGACTAAAATAATATCGCTGCCGTCCAGACAAAACACACAGCTCCTCTTTAGTGTCAGCCTGAGTTATGGTTCTCGGGCAGCAGATGTCTTTTAGGGGGAAACGTATTTTAATCAGAATGCACCTCTGCGGTGACGCAAAAGGCCAACATTGCCGTCAGTGCCCCAAAAATAACCAGGGTGAAATGGTGCATAGGAACAGATAGATTAACCTATTTCAACATTTTAACCCACCAATTAAAGTTTCAGATGATAATATAAAACAGTAGAAGTCTGAACCACGTGATGGCATGTTCTATGAGCGGAAAAAAATAATAAGAAGAATAAGATCTCAAGACAATCAGCCAACCCTAATTCACCATGAGATGCGACTCAATTTCCTCTCTCACTTTAACATCAGCACTCTATCAAGATCAAGAGAAATTCAATAAGCGCCCAGCGCAGGGACATAACGAAGCGGATCTTATTCTCTGCGTTAACTGTGAGGAGAGGAAGGAAGTGAGAATAAGATTTATTTTCTACAGCACTTATCCAGCTTTTCATATTCCGGCAGGCCAAAGGGATGTGGCGGCCCTCTGCCTGCAGCCGGGCTCTAATCCCTACGAGATGAGGAGAGAGATGGGTGGAACGGCAGGGGAGGGAGATATCCTTGAGGATAGAGAGAGGACCCATTCCCGTCTCAGAGGGATTAGGCGTGGGGTTTGCAACTTACTTCTGAAATTGCCCCACAGATTCACGTTTTTGGCCCCAATGAAAAGCCTTCTAGGGGACGTTTCGCGGCCATGTGCTGGTGGGTTTTGGGTGGAGTTAGAAGAGTGACACCTGGCCTTCTGTTCATTTCAGAGAAGTTGACACAGGTTGTCATGGTTGAGCTGTCACTGGCTTTCCAGCTGCATTTATCTGCACGACAGGATTTATTTTATGAATCTGGCCTACCTCCAATAAAAGACTCAGTCGATCAGAAGAATCTGAGCTACACAAGAACATTTACAATATGATCAGGGCAAAATCTAATCTAGTTTTCCTCATTTTTTTATTTTTTTATTTCTTTATAAAACAAGACCTCTTATATCCTTTGGACATTGAAAATGAATTATATATAATAGCATATCATAAAAAAATACATATACAAATTTAATGACCTGCAATAACAAACCTCTTGCTGAACCTTAAAGGGTCAGTTCACCCAAAAATTATTTCATTAATTACTCACCCTCATCTCGTTGGACACACGGTACAACTTTGTTCATCTTCGGGACACAAATGAAGATATTTTTGTTGAAAGCTGATGGATGAGAAAGGTTTCAGAAAGGCCTCCATTGGCATTCAGTACATTTCTGACCCACTCACAAGACCCATAAAAGGCACTTTTTGGATGCACGCCGAACTCAGTCCCGCCCACAACATTTGAGGTCGGGAAGTTTGGTCTGGACTTGATCCATTGTGAAGCAACTATACTCTAACGAGAACTGTTCGGACCAATCAAATTGCCAGGACAGGCTTTATACGATGATGGACAGATAATGTAACGTAATCATCCACTTCACAAAGAGCGCTTGGGTTAAATTCGTTTTAACCCTAAACGGAGAACTTGTTCGTATATATGCAATCACCTTTACTACTTCTCTCAAAATTTTTTCAACATTTCACTTTTATTGCCAGCATCCCCCTTATTTTTGGCAAAATAAAAGTGTGTTGTATCTCCTAAAACACCACCTCATAGCCATTAAAAACTGATTACAGTAAATTTCCACTTTAAAATAATCTTCATTTTTGAGTGTCACAAGTCTGGGAAATCAAATAATCAGAAAGGCCTCGATGACCTGTCCAATCACACCTGATAAAAGTTACAACACAGTATCCACTGACCCAAAACAACACCAGGAATGACCGCTAGACACAATTAAGTGCCCAAATAATGAAAGCAAGCACATTATATAACACCAACTATGAAACGTAGGTAGCATTTATCAACACAGAAATCCCAGCAAATACATCCACTGCCCCACACTTGAACTCTATGATGAAGCTGAATATCTGGATGTCAATATTTAGCTACCTGCTTGTTTGTTTTCATTTGATTGAATTATGTGTGTAGGAACGATATACCAAATATTTGAGGTTATGCAGCAATATTTGTCCCTACATGTGAATTAGGTAGCTGGTGTGTTGATTCTTAAATCAGTGCAGGATCTGTGAATAAACACAGATGTATGTGCTTTAATAGACCAATAATCAAAGTCATCTTGCAGAGGAGTTAAAACGCAGGAGGAGGAGAGATAGTCAATATTTAGAGAGTCGTATTTGATTTTTTCTATGGTGTAAAGGTTTCTGGCTTGGTACACAACTACTGTGAGTGGAGTGTTTAGGGCTGGTGTGTGTTAGGATTGACCCTTAGTGGAGAGCGTTTATGTGTTGTAGGTTTGTACCCTGGTTAAAGCAGTGTCTCTTTCCTCGATGACAGCTTTCATCTCTTCAGAGGTGATCTGGGAGCGACGCTCTCTGGCCCTCTGGATCTGCTCGATGATGGCCGCCCCACTCTGCTCGATAGCGAGGGCAGAGTCCGCGCTGTTAACCCTGTTCAACAGCTCTTCCAGGTCCTGACCAGAGCATACAAATAAAATCTAAATTCATCAGGAAAATAGCATTTTTAAATATAATTTAATCATATAGTGGGTGTTTGCATGTGCACAAGTCTCTGTAATAATGCAAAGCTCTTCTGGCTGGTTAGAACAGTTAAATTAAAGAGCCATTAGATATAATCAGTTTTGTTGAATATCATATTTGATACATGAAACTTTTATATAACCGGTGGAAAGATTTTTGATTTTGAAGTTTTTGCATTTGGACCTCTATAACAAATGCACAGTCACATAGATTTGCTCATGGCTAATGTAGATCAGCGGCATGACAAGTAAAATCTTGAGGATTCGCAATAAATGTATGAATTATATACAGTGGGGTGTCTTTGTAAGATGATATTTCAATACTTAGTTTTATAATTAAAGATAATGCAATGATGAGTGTTCATATCATATTTGTTATTAAGAGTGCTGATTCCAAAAATGTATTTATTGTAAATTAGATTATAATACGTTTTAAAATACTCATATTCAGACTACAGTTACTTTTTTTTATTTGTTACTGTGGCAAGGGGGGGGCGTGGTTCAGCGAGGTCTGCAGCGGGAGAGAGGGCCGCGGGACGAGCGGTAAGTGAGTGGGTTGGACGCAGATCAATAACACCTGTCTCTTGTTCCAGTAATGAGCGCGGAGACGGGATAAAACACCAGCGGAACCGGAGACCAGAGAGAGAGAGAGTCGGACTGTTGGTGCGAGAACACAGAGACTGAGTTTACCCGGAAGCCGGAAGTGCCGCGAACCGGAAGTTATTGTTGCTTATGAGTTTGACTGAGAACACACGAAGAAGTGTGTTATTGACATTGAGAAAGAGAAAATAAAGATACGCATCAACAGTCCAGCCGACCCCTGTGTCCTCTTCCTTCCTTACTATATCGAACTTGTTACACTGGTGCCGAAACCCGGGAAGGAAGCAGGACAGAGCCGCCGCCATGACAACGCCCTCCGCCTCGCCATTTGCGGAGATCATCAACTCCCTCGCGGTCCTCCACCAGGAACACCATAAGGCATTGCTGGACCTTCGGACCGAACAGGAGCGCCGCTTCGAGGCCATCGTCCAAGGCCAGCAAGAGGACCGCGAGCGGTTCCGGAGCTGGATGGACCGGGAGGTTCGCGCCGAGGCCGCTGGGCGGGCCAGCGCACCGGTGCACGTGTCCCTCCAGAAGATGGGGCCGGAAGACGACCCCGAGGCCTTCGTAGATCTGTTCCAAAAAGCCGCGGAGGCCTGCGGGTGGCCCCGGGCACAGTGGCCGGTGCGCCTCATCCCCCTTCTATCCGGCGAAGCCCAGGCGGCCGCGCAACATCTACCGGTCGCGAACCTCCTGGACTACGACGACCTGAAGCGGGCCATACTTCAGCGGGTCGGCCGGACCCCAGAACAACACCGCCAGCGTTTCCGCTCCCTGGAGTGGGGTGAGGCCGGTCGACCCTTCGCATTGGCCCAACAGCTCCGGGACGAGTGCCGCAGATGGCTGCTGGCCGGCGGCAGCGACGGGGACCATGTTGTCGATCTGGTGGTGCTGGAGCAGTTCATCACTCGGCTTCCCCGGAAGACCGCCGAGTGGGTCCAGTGCCACCGGCCCACGTCGCTGGAGACGGCCATCCACCTGGCGGAGGACCACCTGGTGGCGTGCCCGGGGGTCGGCGAACCCCCACTAACTTCTCTCTCTCTCTCTCCCCCCTCTCTCTTTCTCTCTCGACCTGTCCCTCTCCCCAGGTCCCGCCCTCCAGGCCCTCCTCGCGTCCCCCCCAGAGGCCGGGGTGGGATGGGCCTTGGACCGTCTGGGAGTTCGCGGGTCCCGCCCAGGGGGGCGGGGCCACTGGGGGCTGGTGGTGACAATGGCTCTGGTTCCGCCCCCTTTCCGCGCTCATCCTCCAACCCACTCCCCGCCGCAGGGGTGGCGGGTAAGCCTGGGCTGGCCTGCTGGCGGTGCGGTGATCCGGATCATTTTGTGGACCGATGTCCGAGGATGGACATCGGGACAATGATCCGGATCCCGGACGTCCAGCGGACCACCCCCGATCAAGCAGGAGAGTACCAAATTCCTGTAAGTATCAAGGGGGGTACATATCAGGCCTTGGTGGATTCAGGATGTAACCAAACCTCGATCCATCAAAGCCTGATGCAGCCTGGGGCATTGGATACAAGCCGCATGGTTAAGGTGCGGTGTGTGCACGGGGATGTGGTGGAATATCCGGTTGTCCCAGTCACGATACAGTTTAGGGGGAAAAAGCATAGTGTTGAGGTGGCGGTTAGTCCCCACCTCCGGCATCCGCTAATTCTGGGGACGAATTGGCCCGCCTTTTCGGCGTTATTGGGGTCGTTATGCGCGGATGCCGCTTGGGGAAAAAAGGCTAGGAACGGGGCGGTGCGAGTGCAGGTTGGCGAGACTGATACGGGACCCTTGGGAACAGCTTCAGGGGAACCGAGCGGGGTTGAGAGACTGATTCTCTCGGACCGCGATGACTTCCCTCTGGAGCAGTCCCAAGATGAGACTCTAAAACATGCTTTCCAACAGGTCCGCACTATCGACGGTCAGTCCCTCCAACCCGCATTGCCCGTCACGTATCCTTATTTTGCCATAATTAAGGATCGGTTGTATCGAGTGACCCAAGACACTCAGACAAAGCTAGATACAACCCAGTTGTTAGTACCAAAGTACTAAAGTACACTCTAACCCGATGGCGGGCCACCTGGGACAGGCGGCCACGCTGAATCGTTTAATGACCCGATTTTTTTGGCCAGGCATTCATGACAATGTGCGCAGGTGGTGCGCGTCTTGTCCTGAATGTCAGTTGGTGAACCCACTGGCCGCCCCAAAAGCGCCATTGCGCCCCCTACCATTAATGCAGGTCCCCTTCGAGAGAATTGCGATGGACCTCATCGGGCCATTAGAGCGATCCGCACGCGGACATCGTTTTGCGCTAGTTATCGTGGACTACGCAACACGATATCCGGAAGCAGTGGCTCTCCGCAACATCTCGGCGAAGAGTGTTGCGGACGCACTGTTTCGTTTAATCTCCCGGGTGGGGATTCCGAAAGAAATCCTCACTGATCAAGGCACGGCGTTTATGTCACGCACGTTAAGCGAATTGTACGGATTATTGGGCATTAAATCCATTCGAACCAGCGTCTATCACCCACAAACAGACGGCTTGGTCGAACGATTTAATCGCACTCTTAAATCCATGATCCGTAAATTCGTACAGGAAGACGCCAAAAATTGGGATCGGTGGTTAGAACCCCTCTTATTTGCTGTGCGCGAGGTCCCGCAAGCCTCCACGGGGTTTTCCCCCTTCGAGCTTCTCTACGGTCGACAGCCACGGGGGGTGCTGGACGTCCTACGAGAAACTTGGGAGGAGGGGCCTTCGTTGGCCAAAAACGAAATTCAGTACGTCATGGACTTGCGAACAAAACTCCACACATTGGGGCGGCTATCTAGGGAGAATTTGTTGCAAGCCCAGGACCGCCAGAGCCGGTCATATAACAGGGGTACTAAACTACGCAAATTCACACCGGGAGAGAAAGTGCTCGTTCTACTCCCAACGTCGAGCTCAAAATTAATGTCAAAGTGGCAGGGGCCGTTTGAGGTCGCACGGCAGATAGGAGAGCTCGATTATGAAGTGATACGATCCGATAGGAACGGGGCACGTCAAATATACCACCTCAATCTGCTAAAAAAATGGAATGAGGTGGAATCAGTGTTGTTGGCAACGGTGATCGGGGGAGAGGATGATCTCGGGCCAGAGGCGAGCATTAAAGCACAATCAGTCGCGTTGGCCCCTGGGGGAGATCACCTCTCACCGTTACAACTCGCTGACTTAACGAAATTGCAGGCGGAATTCGCTGACGTGTTCTCGCCCCTACCGGGACGTACCGACTTGATTCAGCACCATATCGAGACCGAGCCGGGCGTGGTAGTTCGCAGCCGGCCGTATCGCTTGCCTGAGCACAAGAAAAAAGTAGTTCAGGACGAATTAGGCGCAATGCTCGACATGGGAGTAATCGAGGAGTCCAACAGTGACTGGGCGAGCCCGATAGTTTTGGTCCCCAAAACAGACGGCTCGGTCAGGTTCTGTGTGGACTACCGCAAGGTGAACGCTGTGTCGAAGTTCGACGCGTATCCAATGCCGCGGGTTGACGAGTTGCTTGATCGGTTAGGTACGGCTCGATTTTATTCGACACTGGACTTAACAAAGGGCTATTGGCAGATCCCCTTGTCTCCATTGTCCAAAGAAAAAACAGCTTTCACCACGCCGTTTGGATTACACCAATTTGTCACGCTTCCTTTCGGCTTGTTCGGGGCGCCCGCAACCTTCCAGCGACTCATGGATAGGATTTTGCGTCCCCATGCTGCATATGCTGCTGCGTACCTGGATGACATAGTGATTTATAGTCACGATTGGCAGCGGCATATGCAGCATGTGAGGGCGGTCCTGAGGTCGCTGAGGAGAGCGGGGCTCACGGCCAATCCGAAGAAGTGTGCGATTGGGCGGGTGGAAGTAAGGTATCTGGGCTTCCACTTGGGTCATGGGCAGGTGCGTCCCCAAATTGATAAGACTGCCGCAATTGCAACCTGTCCGAGGCCCAAGACCAAAAAGGAGGTAAGACAGTTCTTGGGGCTGGCGGGATATTATAGACGGTTTATACCAAATTATTCGGACCTCACCAGCCCTTTGACTGATCTTACTAGAAAGGGGCTACCAGATACGGTCCAGTGGACGGAGCCGTGTCAACAGGCTTTTACCCAAGTAAAGGCTGCTCTATGTGGCGGGCCGCTCTTACACTCCCCTGACTTTTCTCTCCCTTTCTTGTTGCAGACTGACGCGTCGGACAGGGGGCTGGGCGCAGTCCTGGCCCAGGAGGTGGAGGGGGGAGAGCGGCCGGTGCTGTACATTAGCCGTAAGCTCTCCAAGAGGGAAGCTAGGTACAGCACCATAGAAAAGGAGTGTTTGGCCATCAGATGGGCCGTTCTCACTCTCCGCTATTACCTCCTGGGGCGGGAGTTCACTCTCTGTTCGGACCACGCTCCTCTCCAATGGCTCCACCGCATGAAGGATACCAACGCGCGGATCACCCGTTGGTATCTGGCTCTTCAGCCGTTTAAGTTCAAGGTGGTCCACAGGCCGGGTGCTCAGATGGCTGTGGCCGATTTCCTCTCCAGAAATCTCCCTACCTTTAAATTGTTCTTTTTTCTTAATAAATAATACAATTTAAGTTCACGGTTCTCTGATGTAAGGTAATGATCACATGACATGCATGTAAACAAATTCTTTTTTTCTTCTTTTTTTTAACTAAGCTTTTTATTTTGATTGTTTTTATTTTTTAATTATTTTTATTTTATTTATTTTTATTTCAACTACTTACATAATAGCTTTTCATTAAACTACCATTACATCATACACTCAAATCTGTAAAACCCTGGTGTAATGTACTTTTTAATGCACTTCATGATGTTGATAACGAATAGAATATATTTGTCTTTCTCTTTGCATTTCTATATCAGTATGGTATAAAATTATCCTATTAAAAGAAACGTGATCAACAAGTTAGGCGAAAGTTATCTAAAAGTAATCAAAAATAGTCTGAATAAATCATTTAAAATGTGTAATAGATTTCATTACTAACTACAATTTTTGTCATGTAATTTGGAACCAGTAACCGACTATTATTTTACATTGTTGATACATTTAACATGATGAAAAAAAAGATAGATAGATAGATAGATAGATAGATAGATAGATAGATAGATAGATAGATAGATAGATAGATAGATAGATAGATAGATAGATAGATAGATAGATAGATAGATAGATAGATAGATAGATAGATAGATAGATAATATTGAAATATTAATGACAATATTAAAGTTATTCTTAGGTTTTTTATCCTTTTACTAGGAGAAAAAGTATAAAGTATTTCATCAAAATATATCATTTTGATCATTTCGAGAGCTTCGAAATTTGAATAACGCTTTATGATAAGGATTTATTTGTTAACATGCTAATATCAACATTTACAAAATTTTATCTTCCAAAGTTGCACGTGTTAACTTTAGGTAAAGCACTGTGAACTAACCTGAACATCAACATTTTCATTAACTATCATTAACAAAAAACTAGACCTTATTGTTAAGTGTAAATTTGCGTAACAAATATAATACAGTAGACTTTAGTTGGGTTAAATGCGGTATAGTGAATCAATGGTTGACATATAATGGTACCTACGGCAATGTTTTGCAATCTCGTTCAGAGATGGCAATAACCGCACATTCGCTATTTTCAATAAAAGATACATCAGCGCCTGGAGATGTTAATGTTGAGCAGTTGTTACTAAACCCCTCACAATAGAAGCACATTTCAAAGGAACTCTAAGATATGTTTGGATTATTTTATTGTCCACCAGGTAAAAATCATACGTCTGATTGCTTAGAAAAGTACTCGAAAAGCACTCCTAAGCTACATGATTTAAGATATTAATCAGTTTAATGTGCAATAGATGCGGCGGAAATTAAGAAACCAGAGTAAGCATCAAAACAAGCCTTTCCTGTGGCTGTTTTTTTCATTTAAGACAGTCGGACAAAAAGGGTACACAGAACAATCAGAGATGAAATTCTCCAGTGAGGAAGGCTTACCACATCACTTTCTTCAGGTTTAATATTCTCCAGCCTAGAGAGAGATGGAGAGAGAGAAAAAATGTGTGAGGGAGAGAAATAGAGAAATGAAATGTAGTGAGCTTCCTTGAGTTTCCTTTATGTCACTCTGCAAAATGAGATCACTTCCCAAATCCAGTAATTGCATTCTGTGGGTTTTGGTATGAAAGTAGAAGACACACTGAGAGATATTAAAAGTGCCACCCGCTCGTGCTGTTATTCCACTGTAATGCCCATTCTGCTCAAAACTGACAGCGAATTGTTAAGTTATTAATGTTTACTACTTTATATGACTATTGGGATCAATTGTTCATATGTGTGGGGAAACGGAGAGACGGATTAAGCCTGAATCTTTTGTGCCACACCTGCCATGAGCATCTTTATAAAGGCAAAGACAACAGTAATTATGGAGCCAAATGCCTGGAGACACACGGGTCACAAACTGGTGAAAATATTTATGATTTTGAAGGTTTTTCATATGGACCTCTATAACAAATGCACAGTCACATAGATTTGCTCATGGCTAATGTAGATCAGCGGCATGACAAGTAAAATCTTTAGGATTCGCAATAAATGTATGAATTATATACAGTGGGGTCTGATGTCTGAGATCACATTTTCTTTTTTAAATCTGTAAAAAAACAAAATATGAACATTTTGGCTGATACCGATCATTATTTCTATTTAAAAGCCCATAACCGATATGTTGGCCGATAAATCCAAACCCAAATTTATAAAAACAAAAGTCTCACCATTAAAATCAATGTAATATATATATATGTTTTTTTTTTATGTAGCCTATATGACAGACTATTGCTGCACATGTTGTACTTGACTGTATTTTCCTATTTTATTTTTATTGTTGGGCTGATAATGGTAATATAAAAAAATATATATTTCTAAAAACCGCTAATCTATGTCTAATATTACTACAAAATTGTTTATTATTTGAAATAAACATTTTAATTTTAAAAATTAAAAATGTAATATAAAGATTAACTATATATATACACATTATGTTCAAAAGTTTAAGGGAAAAAAAATTGTTTTGAAAACATGTAATGCTTTTTTTGCGCACCAGAGTGGCATAGAGTAAAACAGTAATATTTGTTAAACGGATAGTTCACCCAAAAATTTTAAATTCTGTCAATAATTACTTACCCTGTCGTTCTAAACACAAGACCATCATTCATCTTCGAAATATACAATTATTAATTAAATAGATTTTTTGATGAAATCTGAAAGCTCTCTGACCCCTCCATAGACAGCAATTTTACTTAACACTTTCATGGTCCAGAAAGGTAGTAAAGACATCGTTTACTTCGTTCATCGTTGATGAACACAGCAATGGCGGGTTTCCCTACACTGCCGTCGCCTTCTGACTGAGACTGCTGTCCGGTTGAAGACACAGAGGAGAGACTGTATAAGTGACTGTATAGTTTAGCGATTTGGAGAAGAGAAAACTAATGTCATTGTGTGAACAACACGGCATCCATGTACGTCTGTTTATTGTGATTAAAATAGGCGTACACCAAATAGTTTAATGTGATTATGGTCACTAAGATTATGAGCTTACTTGCATTAATTTGATCGAAGTATGTTTACATAAGGTACATTTTAATCGCATTATTACCAAAATCCCATTATAAATCGCATTATGAGAGTGCATGTGACGCATGAGCTGGCCAATAATAAGGCAGCGTTCTGATGTAGAAACTGAAGCTCTGTATTGGTGTTACTACGTGAATAGCGTAGGAGAATGACATTGAGATTGTTGAATAAAGTTGATTATAAGTTGACAAGTTACAAGTTGATTATACAGCAATGTGTGTTGGTAGTGACTGCACACAACCATCCTATAATGATAAAAATCCATCAAGTTTTTTTTTTTTTAATCTCCTTATAGGTTTTCACCTGTCTGAAATCAAGCCATTCGATTTGTGACGTCACACGAACGGACACCGCTCCCACGACTGTTGATTGACCGCAGCGTTTAAGCTCAGACCTGCCCTGAGCGAGTGCAAGATGTCCGCCACTGTGGATACGCTGGAGCAGAATAGTGTCTAAGCGATTGTGTTGTTCTGTTCTTGGGTGTGACACTGCAATCATTTTGATGTTGATATATCTGATATATCGAATTGATACGGTTGAACCAAGCGGCAACCTCCCGCGATCTCTCTTGAAGCCAATACGGAAGTAATGTAATCTGCAATTCCTCAACTGACCACTAGGGACAGGCTCCAGAAGGGAGCAGAATCTCATTGAACCCCATGTTAAAATTCTCAATTTAAAGCAGAAAAAAACATGTTTACAGCCTGGTACAAATTGTGGTTTTGGCTTATAAGGCTAATTTTGATCTTCATGACAACTCTGAGGGGGTGCATTTTTTTATAACTCATTCGTTTACGTTATATAAAGCCTTAAGGTTCTGCATAATTAAGGGCGTGGTTACAAGTGGATAGCCATTTATCCACCGCCTATAGTCATTGCGTCACCTCAGCTCCGCACACATCCCGCCTTTTTGCCCATTTTCTGTTATCCGGGAGTGACACGCGTTGACTCGCTCACAAGATGGCAACGCCCAGCTCGCCCATACTTTAAGCTTCAGAACAGCTTATCAGAATCCTATGGGTGACGTCACGGACACTACGTCCATATTTTTTTACAGTCTATGGGTTGAACTTGCACAGATGTGTCCTGAGAGTCTCGCGTTGTCAAACTTTCTCCTGTTGTCAAAGTAACGCTTCACACTCAAAGCCCCCACAGAACAGAGGGGCGGGGTGAGCAAAGCTCATTAGCATAAAAGGCACATGCACAGAAACGGCTTGCTGAAAACAGAGCTGTTTTTCACCAGGTTAAATGAGTGATTTCTTAGAATACTAAATAGAATTTTTAAATAAAGTATATTACAAAGTTTTAATTTAGACACTAAATAATCATATTAACTTGTACAAAAATGGCATTATATGACCCCTTTAAGGTTGAACCACTATAGTCACATGGTTGCAAAGATGTTGCAGTCTACGAATGGTTCAGAAAGCTCTCGGATTGCATCAAAAATACCTTCATTTTTTGTTCCGAAGATGAACAAAGATCTTGTGGGTTTGGAACGGCACAAGAGTGAGTAATTAGTGACAGACTTTTCATTTTTGGGTGAACTAACCCTTTTTTTATATTAAAATTAAATGTATTATATACTCCAGTCTTTAGTGTCAAATGATCCTTCAAAAATCATTCTAATATGCTGATTTCGTATTACAAATATTGAAAATCAATAAGGTCTCTTTTGGACATCACTGTATATTCGTACTGCCACAGATTTCACTGGGTTTTATTGAGAAAGACAGGTGATGAATTGAAATAGAAATCCGCTCAGCTGGTGCAATGCTCCTTTAAGAGCAAATCGAATTCCTCCATCAGCCACCAGGCAGAAAAAACAACAACCCCTCCACTCATTTACAAAGGCATTACATGGATCTCCATCCATTATAAAGGTACATACTCATTCACACAATGGACCCAAGAGTGACCTCCGAAAAATAAGGGCTTAGAACACGTGCGTCCATATTCCTCAAAAGATAATGGGATTCCACTTGGCTATCAATTATCATTTTTTTGAGAGAGGGGCCAGAACGGAGCCCTTGAACGCAGCTAAGAGAGGGACGCGCTTTTATAATTAGATTTTGAAGAGATCCGGAAAATGCATTTCATGCCTCTCGATAATTGCGGTTCGTTTGAAAGAACTATCAATAAATCATGAGGCTGACTGAAATATTAAACAGGGTGTAAGGTGACGAATGCCTCTGGAAAAGGACGTCAAGCTATAAAGAAGAACAAACTTATATACATTTGAAAAAAATACCTGTTGTTGGGTTCTTATAAATGTTGACGCCTACAAAGCTATTTTTCAAAACGCCAACAGCGTTAAACAGGATATAATTTCTCTCATCCCCTGGAGGGCAGAGGGCAATATTTTCGCTTTGAAAGGCCTATTATCAAACAACAGCACCAGTTAAACATACAAGGAAGAAGATCATATTCATTAGGACCCGGCAGGTGGGGCAGTAAACAGCAAATATCCGCAGGTCTAAAGCACACGATTGATTTCCTATACAGTGGAACTTCTGACTGACAAGCCAGTACAGGGATGAGGGGACTCTTTAAAAAATGTCACACCCCTCTGATATATTTCCAAACTGGTCGATATTAGATTTCCCCTCAAACCCTTGTCTGTTCATTCAACTTGTCCTCTAGAAAGAAGAACAAAGCAGCTTTCAATCGCAATGGTGAGTAAAGCCGCATACCTATCGTGCTTCTCAAACCGTAAAATCCACTGCCTTTAAAAAAATTAAAGTGAGACACATTAAAAGGCACTTGGAGAGGTATAGAAACAAAACCAGAGGCTTTCTGATTATCACCTCACAGACGCTTCTGGATCATAAACTGTATGGTTTGAGTTATCTTTTTATCATCGATATACCATGACTTTTATAAATAGATAAAGAGAGAGAAATGAGTGGAGAAATCAAATGCGCTGAGATGTATCAAACTCTACTGACTGTATAAGCACTAGGGCTGGGTAATATATTACATATTTGCAATATATTCAATATTAGTTAATTTTGGTAATATAAAATATTGCACAATCATTCCATTTCTTAAAGACCACACATTTTGCCACACCTTTTAGAAAAGCACTACAATAGATAGCAGTTCCATTTATTTTCAGTATAAGATTTTCAAAGTACAGTACCAGTTTCACTAAACTGGTTAAAATCTTGTTTGTGTCACCATTCAAATATTCTTTCAAACAGTAAAACATAGGTCATTGGCTCGATAACCAGGGAATGCATGAACTGATAAAATGTTTACCTTGAATGCAGTGTAGGTCGCTTTGTGTATAAGTGCCATTAATAAAAAATGTATGTTTGAATATATTGTAAAATGTAATTTATTCATGTGATGCTGTCACTAGGACATACCCTAAGGTACAAAACCGAAAAGGTACTAATATGTACCTTTAAGGTACTAATACACACTCTTAAAGTACTGATATGTACCTTTTGAGTTACTAATATGTACCATTTAGGGATACAAAGATGTACCTTTTCACTTTTGTACCTTAGGGTATGACAGCACTGTACCTTTTTTTCACATGATCTCTTAGAAATCATTCTAATATGATGATTTACAGCTCAAGAAATACTTCTTATTATTATAGATGTTGAAAACGATAAATAGAAATTTAAAAAGAAAAGCATCTATTTTAAAAATACATTTTTGAAAATATGTAAAAGACAATTTAGCGTGTAATTGCTGAATAAAAGTTTTAAATAAAAAATAAAAAAATGAATGACCCCAAACTTTTGAACAATAGTATGTGTGTGTGTGTGTATGGAATATTGACCAAAAAAAGTAAATAAAACAGTATCATTTAGCTACATTGCCAAGCCCTAATGAGTACTAAATCTTAACATGTTTAGACTACGCCATGACTTTACCTAATAATGGGCCTCAATCACAGAAGAAAAATGTCTTTGTAAATTGTTTGAAAAAAACATTTTTACCTAAATAATATTTGTTTTTAACAAATAGTTTTTTACTATAAAATTTACAAAAACAGTCATTTGGCTGATATAGGCCCAATGAGATATCAGCCTAATTTTAGTATGATGGCACTTGACTGTGTGAAAATTGCAAATCAAGAAAGATTATCGATTTTCATTATGTGAGGAGCTCCTCTGAGAGAACAGAAATGACTAGAGCAGCATGAATGTAGTTGGACAGGCTGAACTGAGGGTCTGTTTTGGAAGAGGTTTGAACAACACATACTCCAGAGTCGCCTCCTGAAGCTTCTTGGCCCGAAGTAAAGCTTCATCCCTCTCCTCGTTAGCCAGACGCAGTCTGGCCATCACAGCCTGGTCTCTCTCCCTCTGAGCCTTATAGATTTCCTCGACTAACGCTGAGAGAGAGAGAGAGCGAGAGAGCGAGAGAGCGAGAGCGAGAGCGAGAGCGAGAGCGAGAGCGAGAGAGAGAGAGAGAGAGAGAGAGAGAGAGGTTATTATTCCGGTATTGCACTCCAGAGCTCCAGCTGCACAATAACAAGGCTAAGCTCCTCGGGAAAGAGGTTATTGCAGTTGAAACACTATGGCATAAGTATTAATAACTCTAAGTGAGCCTTATTTTGAGAAGACAGTTTCCCCTGGGGAGGTACGTGTGTGTGTGTGTGTGTGTGTGTGTGTGTGTGTGTGTGTGTGTGTGTGTGTGTGTGTGTGTGTGTGTGTGTGTGTGTATTGCTCTGTGCCCAGAGCAATAAAAACAGCAGCAACACCCTGAAGTCAGGCTCTGGGAGACTGTGGAGACATTTATTTATGAAATTTCAGCATGGAAACACTCTGGTTTATCAACATTGTACGGGAACAGTGAGCAATTACACCAAGCTCATGGATGTCAGAAACCATCAGAAAAATATCCTCATATAGGAGGACAAACATGACTGTGTTTGACCTGCAGGCCTCAGAAGGTCCACAGGCATGCCTACGTATGCATTTCCAAAACAATATTGGAAATGAAGGCCCCTAGTGAATGCATGAATCAACTAATGAACGGACAAACAAGCAAATGAACAAACATATAAACAAACAAACAATGAGCGAACAACAGAATCTCCAAGCAACAATAAAGACACAGACCGCTGGCAAATACAATTGAATGATTTAATGAAGTAATGAATAAAGGAACACACAATGAATGAATGAATGAATGAATGAATGAATGAATGAGCACACAATGAGAAATGAATAAAGGAACACACAATGAATGAATGAATGAATGGATGGATGGATGGATGGATGGATGGATGGATGGATGGATGGATGGATGGATGGATGGATGGATGAACACACAATGAATGAATGAATGGATGGATGGATGGATGGATGGATGAACACACAATGAATGAATGAATGCATGAATAAATGAATGAGCACACAATGAATGAATGAATAAAGGAACACACAGAATGAATGAATGGATGGATGAATGAATGAATGAGCACACAATGAATGAATTAATGAGCACACAATGATTGAATGAATGAATGAATGAATGAGCACACAATGAATGAATGAATGAATGAATGAATGAATGAATGAATGAATGAATGAGCACACAATGAATGAATGAATGGATGAATGAATGAATGAGCACACAATGAATGAATGAATGAATGAATGAATGAATGAATGAATGAGCACACAATGAATGAATGAATAAAGGAACACACAATGAATGAATGAATGAATGAATGAATGAATGAATGAGCAAACAATGAATGAATGAATGAATGAGCACACAATGAATGAATGAATGAAGGAGCACAGAATGAATGAATGAATGAATGAATGAATGAATGAATGAATGAATGAGCACAGAATGAATGAATGAATGAATGAATGAATGAATGAATGAATGAATGAATGAATGAGCACACAATGAATGAATGAATAAAGGAACACACAATGAATGAATGAATGAATGAATGAATGAATGAACACAATAAATAAATGAATGAATGAATACGTGAATGCAAATTAATTAATTAATTAATTCACACATGACGAATGAATGAAAGAATGAATGCAAGAATGAATGAATGAAAACTAATGAGCAAAAGGATCCATGAACATTTCCAATGAACAGTTATTCTGCATTATTATGAAAAAAGACTACTAACAAATATAAATGACTGACTGAACAAATGGATGAACAAACAAACAAACAAGAAGAAATGAATGAATGAATAACAAATGAAATAAACAAACTAACTAAATGATCCACGAGCCAATTTTGAAAGCAATATTGCCAATATAAATAACTAAATAGATGAACAAAACAATGAATTCATTAAAATAGATAAACAAAATGACAAACGAACAAGCAATGAAGGTACAAAGAAATGAATAATTGAAGGAATGACTAAGCAAAAACTAAGCAAAGTAGTCTCCAACTAAGAGCAGTTTAATCAAACCTCTGATTTTAATTTTAACCAAATTTATGAATCGCAGAGACAATTTTGATAAAATCCACAGGATTCTGGCATTACCAAACGGTCCCTCCCTGGCACCACCTCTAATCCCACCAAAAACGGCACTGTTATCCATCAAATTGCATCAATTCTTCCCTGCACGATAAACAGTCATTCCCACACTAAGCCACTACAAAGTTCACAAAGCAAATCAATATTGCTAGAATTTGCTGATTAAACATCTCCAACTCCAACCATTCAAATCATATTGAAATGAGGGCGGTGAATACAGGCATTATCGTCGCTTTATTAAATGAACAATTTGGCTGCCTAATTGTGTCATACGTCACGTGTCAAGTATTTTCATTTAATTAACAAACTGTGAAATGGCATTTTTTAGCTAGTTAAACGAAAAAAGTGAACATCGGCTAAATTTAAATATTTGTTCAGCAAAGGTGAGGGAGCGTGTAGATTTCATTGACAAAATAATCAGTTTGAGAGAGCAATGATCACTCCTGATGAGGGCGCTTTATGTTAGACATATTGGTTTATGTTTACAAATGTCAAAGTGTGCTTTTCTCAGGTTCTCCTGACATGTGCTAACTAATTAATTAAAAAGTGTTTATCTTTCGACTGTGTTGGAAGGTCAGACGTTTACATTGAGAGATCTATGCAATGTCAGACCTCACATAAAACGGGTTGATTATCTGAAACGTATAAAGGTAAATTCTGCCATTCTAAACAAGCATTCATCTATCATCTCTTCACCCTACCTGCAGCTCTCTCGCTGGCTCGTGCCTCCAGCTCGGCCTCCTGTAGCTGAGAGTCCAGCAGCTTGGTTTCCAACTCTTTCTCCTTCAGCGCCAACTTGTCCTGGAGCTACAGTCAGATACACACAAAACCAGGATCACTGTATAACTGAGTCACATGTGGGTGAGTTTAGCCTGGTCACACTAATGAGGTCAACACAAATAAATAAACAAACAATGTACCTGCTTGGTAGGTACACAGAATTTTTTGTTTTGCCAGAGTCTACCAAAAACTGTGGTCACACTTTAGATTAGGGTCCAATTCTCACTATTAACTAAAACTTTTGCCTGAATAAACTCCTAATATCTGCGTATTAATAGTTAGTAAGGTAGTTGTAAAGTTTAGGTATGGGGTAGGATAAAGGGATGTAGAATATGGTCAGACAGAATAAGGTTCTTTATAATTGCTAATAAACTTATAGCATACTAATAAGCAATGTATTAATAGTGAGCATATGTTACTTGAAAATACACTGCTGTTCAAAGGTTTGGGATAGAAAAGTTAGTTATTATTGTTATTAACAAAATAAGTTAATATTTTTGAAAGAAGTCTCTTATGCTCACCAAACACACAAAAAAATGTTTGAGTAAAAATAGTCATATTATGAAACGTTATTACAGTTTAGTAATTAGTAATACGTTTATCAGCATCATTACTCCAGTCATCAGGGTCACATGATCCTTCAGAAATCATTCTAATATGATGATCAAACATTTCTTATCATCATCAATGCTGAAAACAGTTGTGCTGCTTAATATTTTTGTGGAAACCAACTAATTCAGCATTATTTGATGAATACAAAGAAGAGCAAATATTTTTAAATGCACATCTGAACAACTGAAATGTTTTACTATTACATTTGATCAATTTAATCTGTCCTTGCTGAGCAAAAACTAAAACAAAAATGTATTTATTTATTTTCAAAACACTGACCACAAACATTTGAATGGTAGTGTTTTTGTAGAAATAAATGAAGGCAATTTTTTACTGTACATTACATCTGCTTGCAAAGTATAAATGTAAGAATTTAATGCAATAATTTGAAAATAAATAATGAATTTATGCATAAAAAAAAAAAAAAAAACATTTGGACAGAATAAATGTCATTACTATATCTATGTTAATAGAGTTATATTTTGTGTGTGTGTGTGTGTGTGTGTGTGTGTGTGTGTGTGTGTGTGTGTGTGTGTGTGTGTGTGTGTGTGTGCGTGTTATATAGAGCAAATTCTTTTTTTATCCCTTTTAACTTTGAAGTGAATTGTGATTTGAATTTTTTTTTGTAAGATTCACCTACTTGCTTCCTTAATTTCAACAATTGCTTAGTTGTGTCTGTCTCATTTTTTACCATTAAAATTCATTATATATTATAGCCTTATATATACTGTATATATTGTTTCACCCTAGGCCACCAAGCATGTATCGAAAAGCTCATATCAGTCCACCACAACTTTATAGCCACCGTAAAAATGTAGTTTATATATATATATATATATATATATATATATATATATATATATATATATATATATATATATATATATATATATATATATATATATATATATATATATTGGGCTACAACAGCAGAAGACCCCACCAGGTATCATTCAGATGGTAGCATCAGAATTTGGCGTAAACAGATTGAAAACATGGACCCATCATGCCTTGTGACCACTGTACAGGCTAATGGTGGTGGTGTAATGGTGTGGGGGATGTTTTCTTGGCACACTTTAGGCCCCTTAGTGCCAATTGGGCATCGTTTAAATTCAACAGCCTACCTGAGCATTGTTTCTGACCATGTCCATCCCTTTATGACCACCATGTACCATCCTCTGATGGCTATTTGCACCATGTCACAAAGCTCGAATCATTTCAAATTTGTTTCTTGAATATGACAATCACTGTACTAAAATGTCCCCCACAGCCACCAGATCTCAACCCAATAGAGCATCTTTGGGATGTGGTGGAACAGGAGCTTCATGCCCTGGATGTGCATCCCACATTTATCCATCAACTGTAAGATGCTACCCTATCAATATGGGCCAACATTTCTAAAGAATGCTTTTAGCACCTTGTTGAATCAATGCCGCTTAGAATTAAGGCATTCTGAAGGCAAAAGGGGGTCAAACACAGTATTAGTATGGTGTTCCCAATAATCCTTTAGGTGAGTGTATATGTATGTATGTATGTATATATGTATATACAGTGAGATCATGGAGGGGTCTGAAATTGTCATCATAGGTACATGTCCTATGTGAGAGACAATCTAAAATAAAATCCAGAAATCACAATATATGATTTGTACCTATTTATTTGTATGATACAGCTGCAAATAAGTATTTGAACACCTGAGAAAATCAATGATAATATTTGGTACAGTAGCCTTTGTTTGCAATTACAAAGGTCAAACATTCCTGTAGTTTTTCTCCAGGTTTGCACACACTGCAGGAGGGATTTTGGCCCACTCCTCCACACAGATCTTCTTTAGATCAGTCAGGTTTCTGGCCTGTTGCTGAGAAATACTGAGTTTGAGCTCCATCCAAAGATTCTCTATTGGGTTTATGTCTGGAGACTGGCTAGGCCACGCCAGAAACTTGATATGCTTCTTACAGAGCCACTCCTTGGTTATCCTGGCTGTGTTCTTCAGGTCATTGTCATGTTGGAAGACCCAGCCTCGACCAATCTTCAGCGCTCTAACTGAGGGAAGGAGTTTGTTCCCCAAAATCTCACAATACCCCGGTCATCCTCTCCTTAATACAGTGCAGTCGCCCTGTCCCATGTGCAGAAAAACACCCCAAAGCATTATGCTACCACCACCATGCTTCACAGTAGGGATGGTGTTATTGGGATGGTACTCATCATTCTTCTTCCTCCAAACATGTTTAGTGGAATTATGACCAAAATTTCTATTTTGGTCTCATCTGACCACGACTTTCTCCCATTACTCCTCTGGATCATCCAAATGGTAATAGGCAAACTTAAGACGGGCCTGGACATGTGCTGGTTTTAGCAGGGGAACCTTCCGTGCCATGCATGATTTCAAACCATGACGTCTTAGTGTATTAGCAACAGTAACCTTGGAAATGGTGGTCCAAGCTCTTTTCAGGTCATTGACCATCTCCTCCCGTGTAGTTCTAGGGCTGATTTCTCAACTTTCTATGGATCATTGAGACCCCATGAGGTGAGATCTTGCATGGAGCCCCAGTCCGAAGGAGGTTGACAGTCATGTTTACCTTCTTCCATTTTCTAATTATTGCTGCAACAGTGGACCTTTTTTAACCAAGCTGCTTGGCCATTTACTCGTAGCCCTTTCCATACTTGTGGAGGTGTACAATTTTGTCTCTAGTGTCTTTGGACAGCTCTTTGGTCTTGGCCATGTTAGTAGTTGGATTCTTACTGATTGTATGGAGTGGACAGGTGTCTTTATGCAGCTAACGACCTCAAACAGGTGCATCTAACTTAGGATAAATGGAGTGGAGGTGGACATTTTAAAGGCAGACTAACAGGTCTTTGTGGGTCAGAATTCTAGCTGATAGACAGGTGTTCAAATACTTATTTGCAGCTGTATCATACAAATAAATAGTTAAAAAAATCATACATTGTGATTTCTGGATTTTTGTTTTGTTTAGATTATGTCTCTCACAGTGGACATGCACCTACGATGACAATTTAAGACCCCTCCATGATTTCCAAGTGGGAGAACTTGCAAAATAGCAGGGTGTTCAAATACTTATTTTCCTCACTGTATATAGTAAATTGTATTTGTACCACTATTTCAAATATAAAAAAGAGGAACTGTTGTATCTTGGCTGTAAATCTGGATTGGTGAGTGATATTTTATGAGGATCTGAATGATAGATATAACCTCCTGTCTTAAATATTTTCATCCTGATGGTTTTTGTCCTCTCGGACTTTGAAAATATGATGGGGTTAGGTCAGAGTCCTCAAAGGGCTCTCTCAGATTACTGCCAGCAAAAACACACTCATGGGACATGTTCCTGCCCCTCTGTCAGGAGTCACAACTACTTGCAAACCAGGGACATCAATTACAGTCGTTACAGAGGGTCCCCCCCTCTCCGGCCCCTCAAACTCCAGATGGGTGCAGATATGCCACAGACACTAGGAAAATCTCATGGCTCCAGTCTTATTCCTGATGTTTCTAAAAGGACAATGCTGCAGAAAGAATATAAAAGCAGAATGAAATGCAGTTTACTACAGGTTTTCTGCTCTCTTAGCTTTTAGTCTCGTCCCACTTAAATTTCAACTATATTACCGATCTGCTCGCATTGACACTATGATAATTGAAATTGGCTGGATGACATTTCCGCTTTTTTCACCAGAGCGTATGTACAGCCAAATAAAATT
>NC_090181.1:33318962-33416462 GCF_024679245.1 Pseudorasbora parva | reverse complement strand
GGGGTGCCAAGCATATCTTCATTACTAATTGATAATTTTGCTTTAACATTTTTATTTTATTTCAGAATTTAAATGTAGAGAATAAAAGTGAATAAGATTTTTTTAAAATACATATAATGCAACATTTACCTTCAGCCCACAGCCGTTAATAAAATTTTGTCCGTTCATAGTAAATAGTCTAAGTAAAAGATTGATGACCAAGTTGATTGAGTAATAGTATCATACCCTAGCTTTGTGCAAGGAACAGAGCGAAATTTAAAGGGGTACTTCAGCACTGGGAAGATGAATCTGTATTTAAACTGGGTCATTAATGTAGTAGAAATGTGAAATTATTTTTGAATTTGGTGCCTTCTAGACTTAGCATAGAAATCTAGACGCACCCTAGCGGCAGCAAATTTAATTTGCCCGCAAGTGTCGTCTAGGAACTCTCAATACCATTCTGAGCTGTGTTCCCTTACAATCTGGACGGCCCAATCACATCGTGTATAGAGTTGGTGGGCGGGGCCATAATGACAATGGCCGAGTTGCGTTTGCGTGCTTCTAGTAAACACAGAAACTAGCGAACGGCGGCGGTCTTTCGAATCAGCTCTGACCGTGACTCTGGAAGACTTGGAGTTAAGCTTTTCTCTGAGAAAAGAACAAAGAACGGCACTGAAGTCATTCTTAAAAAGGGAAGATTTGTTCTGAGTTTAGCCGACCGGATACGGCGAATGTTTAATCAGTCAGCGAGCTCTGTTTCACCTTTGTTGCTCTGGTTGGTGTAGCGCTATCCTATCGCGTGCAGAGAGAGACAACCATTTATACCGCCCCTCGGATTGAGCCCTGTCTATGGTGAGTTTCCAGACCAAACATCTTGATGTGGGTCTGGCTTGTCAGGCTATTCTAGACTGAGATGAGACAGAAAATGTATTATTGCTACTGCTACCGCTACTGAATCACTGTGACTGGATCACTTTCCCCACCGTGTTCTTTTTCACAAAATCAGTTCAGTTAGAGAACAGACACTACAATTATAAACTGAATGTGTCTGTTCAATATAATGTGATTTAGCTGCGGAAGGAGTGTCACAGCACAAACGCTGCAGGAGTCAGATTACACGCACCGTGATGATAGTTGGGGGGGGGGGGGGGGGCATAGAAAGCCATATGCTAAAAGCTAAATAACCCTTTAATATATGTCATGACAACTCTCTGAGTGTTTGGCATGGTAATGGTTATGACAATGTTTGTTTTTGGCGGAATAGATCTGCTACACTGCTGCTGTTGGTTATTGTTGCTGCTACAGGACTTTCTACTGTCAATACATACATGACACTTTGCTTTGAGCAAGTAAGACACGCTGCTGTACAATATAGCATACATTAATTTCCCGTAGCAGATCTAAACAGGTGGAGCTAGGGAAGGTGAAGGGTTTTCTGCTAAGTGCTGCACTGCTAAGGCAAATGCTAACAAAGTATTTGAAGGTTGAGCATGCAAGCTCATTGATACAATCAGCTGTGCCCTTTAGAGAACGATGATTGCAAGCAGGTTAAGGACCTATCAGCCTGTGTCATCAAGAGTTTCATGACAGAACTTTGTGTTTTTCATTCAATGAAAATCTTCACTACTGTCATTGCTCTCAAAACTAATTTATTTATGCACACATTCAACATATCCTAATTAACATGTAATTTAGTTGCACATTTATTGATTACAGTTACATTTATTTTGTAATTAAATGATGTAACGCTATTACATGTAACTAGTTACTCCCCAACACTGGTTATGAGACACATAAGAACAAATTATATTTGGGGTCTTTGATGTCAAATCTGGTGTGATCATTTTTGACCCTCCACATCTAAATAAACTAAAACATGCATGACTTTTAAGCTGCAGTTGAGGGAACCTTTTTTTCCTCAATTTTTAAAAAAATATTTTAAGGAGCTTTTATTCATTTTTCAATCTTAACATACCCAGGCCACTACTGACATTCACTGTGAAGAAAAGAGCATAATTTTAAATGAATAATAGCACATTTTTTGGGCAAAAGTGCAAAAATAGTGATTGTATTCAAACAGGTTTTCCTTGTCTGTCATTGGTGAACCAAACAGATAACCCCTTCACAAACTATTGGTTGTGTCATTGTGGGGATGCTCAAACAAATAAAGCAGGTTTTACAGCGCCACATAACTTACACAATTCAGAGGAATCATCTGACACCGCATACTAAAAAAGAGAGAATTTGAACATCCAGAAAAAGCTTTAGAAGCTAAATGAAAAGGAAAACCCACAAGAAAGACGTCGCAACCATAACATACTAGTCTTCCATTCTACTGCTGTGAGATTACAGTCTGACGGTTTGAAAGGCGGCTCTGTTGGTTGGTTTGCGTCAGCTCTCTGAAAAGGAAACTAGGTCTGGCCGTCTTTCACGAGGGAATGTGGCGATCCATGCCGAGTGACTGGCAGGAGGGGGAAACGAGGTCTTCTGTCAATGTTTCTGTAGCGCTCAGGGCCAGAGATGCAGGCAGAGAGGCAAACACAGAGGCCTGTCTCTCTGGCAGCTTTTCTGAAGACGCGCTCTGCTCCTCAGGGAAAGCTGTATGTACCCCGGATTGTTTGTGATCAAAACTGAAGTGTGACGGTCCTTGTATCAGAGACATTTTAAAGGAGTGCAAATTTGGGATGACAAAACTGGTCAAGATATAGACTTGAACGATACAACAAAGTGTTGAAATTGTACTGTGAGAAGCAGAGGGTGTTGGATCAAAAGGTGAAATGTGTAATTTATGTGGCATTTTGCATTAGGTACAAATAATGTCTTTCCTGAACCATGTCTGCCACTGGTCTGCCAAACAGCCCCCAAACTCATGCCATTGGTTGAGTCAGTGTTGCTGGGTTGGGCTAGTCAACAAACAGAAGCCAAATATCAGTGGAGTCCACCGACAAATGGTTTCATTATAGCATGAAAAAAAT
Source organism: Pseudorasbora parva (assembly GCF_024679245.1). Classification (NCBI taxonomy): domain Eukaryota; kingdom Metazoa; phylum Chordata; class Actinopteri; order Cypriniformes; family Gobionidae; genus Pseudorasbora; species Pseudorasbora parva. The sequence goes on along the minus strand of NC_090181.1, from coordinate 33,413,508 downwards.
TACACACTTCAGCTTTTACATCGACAAGCAAATTAAACAGATAGCAGCGCTAAGTGCATGCACAGGGTCAAGTGCTACACAAAAAAGCAGTGTGGCTGTTCTGCGATTATAAAATATACATAAATCAGTTCAACATCAATGCAATTCAAATTGAGCAAAACTCAAACACAGAGCGGTTTAATCAAAAGCATCAAAAAAGGGGAAATCATTCTGCGTTAATAAATGCGTTGTGATGCTCGAGTCTTGCGACCACGATGTCCAAAAAGCTCCAGCTTAGCCGCCACAATTATTTAGCGAAAGGTCAGGTTTTGAAGTCGAGATCAGGGAGGTCTGCCTCATGGCTTTGTTGCTAGGGCTCTGCTCTCAGGATTGCTGGAGACAGTTATTAGTATTCCCCGTAAGACTCACCCGTGCAAACACCAAATTCAAACCATGAATAATAACGCCAAACACACTTATAGGAGCCCTTTGTCACACTGCAAATATGCGACTTTTGGATACATTGTTCCCTAACCTGGGTTACTTCTTTAATTTTATCTCCCTCTCTGGGTGTCTCTCACAAAGGTAACTGCCCCTGAGAATGTGTGTTTAAAGCGCCATTTCCCTCACAAATGGGGTGAGCGGGGCTTTTAATCTAAGCGTGCAGAGTAAAGGCCCATTTCCTATGGGAACCAAACGAGAAAGGACTCTGGTTTTAAATCCAACACTAAGAGAAAAATTCAGAACTGAAGAACTGGCTCCCTTTCGATTTACAAGTGTAAATTTGAATTGAATTGGCCACATGAAAAGTTGAAGTGGAATTTGAACTGGAATGACAGAAAGAGTAATTTACTGAATTTGAAATTCAATTGGAATTACTGAATCTGTAATAACAATAAAAAACAATAGTTTGTCCAACATAAATTGGAAGAGATCTTGAATGTTTCGATTTTTGGCTCCATTTTAAAGACTTTGGGCAGTCTGGGTAATTCAATATTTTTCCATAGTGGTCCATAAAATAAATGTAAAAATACTCAATGTAATAATTAGTGCTGTTAAAACGATTAATCGTGATTAATATAAACATTTACATATGGAGGCACACACACGCGTATGTACACACACACACACACACACACACATATAAAGCGCTTTGGATGGCCATAGGGTCTGTTAAAAGCGCTATATAAATGCAGTCCATATATATACACATAAATACACACATATGAATGCATGCATCGCTTTAAACACATTCCCAGGGGCAGTTTATAGTATACTAACGAACCACAACAGAAAATTCTAATAAATAAACAATTAAACATCAATTAACGCTGATTTAAAAATAGTGAATATGTTTTAATTATACTTCCTTACATGCTAAATTAAATTCTGCATCCTACTTGCTACCTCAATTAAAATTCAGTTAATTGCAAAAACGTAATTGCAATTTAAAAGGTATTGTCAGTTAAATAATGCCAAAAATACACTTTACGTGATAAATGGGGCAACAACAAAAAAAATAGCAGGAGAGAATATTTGTTTGGCCATTTGCTCTATTCACTCCTCATAAAAGAATACAACTTCCAACAGTCTCGTGCCATCTTACTAATGTCTGTCACTAATAATCAAACACAAGCTGATTAACCGCCTGCAAAAAGATTGAAGTGTTTCACCAACAGCCCAAATGTATATTTGAGCAGTGAGGCAGAATAAATTTGCATATCAGGAGCGTCTGGTGAAGGGTTGGTAAATACTCTGTTTATCTCTCATTGTCATTCCAACCAGTCTATCTAAATAGTGGCTCTTCCACAGCGTTATGGCCTAGGTAGAGTTATTATGCAGCAGCCCAGCCTTATGGAATAATGTAAATAAATGTTTACGTTGATAAATAAATAACATTTAAACAGTTAATGCATTCTATAGAGCATTTAAGTAACAGGAAGCTTGCAAAACAAGTCTTTAATCATGAAAACAGACGCAATCTGGCAGGAAATGATTATAATGCTAATATCTAACAAATGAGGCGTTTACAAAGTGACGTATTTATGCTATGACTTGTGATTGGATTGCAATTATCATGGACAGAAAAAAAAAGATTTATAATGTTTTACCTTGTATGAGTTTTTCTTCAAGGGCTTTTGATAAACTCTGACTTTGGGATAGAGCTGAGGTCGTTTCTTCTAAAGAGGATCTGAAAACAGATGAATATGCAAAACAAATATATAAAAAATCTCCTTCGATATCTACCAGTAGTGCGCTGTGCAACGCTCTGGTGAAGACAGGTACAGGATATTGACAAACTGTACATCAATGACACTGCTTTGAAGGACCTGCATGTTTTGTTTCAAAGCGCTGAGTAAAGCTATGACATAAAGCAAATATCAAAGACCTTCAAGTGTTCGGACCCAAAAAGGACAGCGTTAACTCTTTTATACTTCTGCAAAAACAGTCATAAATAATAACTTGCATACAAGAGTCACTTCAGTACTGAACTGCTTCAAAATAATTAGCATACAATCTCTCAATGCACAATAAGCTTGCAAACATTGCACCTGTAATCAAATTACATTTGCATTGCACTAAAGATGAACAAACTAAACTAGCAGCCGATTTTTAAATATTGTAACACCGTTTTGGATTTAGAAAACACATCTCTGGAAAGATATTACAACGTGTAATCATCGCCTGCAATGTACACTGATAAACATTTCGCACATATTAAAAAAAATCATCCTTAATTGTAACATGTGGAAGAAAGCCATTGACAAACACTGTAAAATGAGCCGAGGAAGGCATCTTTACCCAAGTTGTGGTGTGGTCTCTGAACAATGGTGCTTTACAGGGGACGGCAGCCTTTGTTTCAGTTCTTCATTGACTTTAGGATTAGCTGGAAATATATAGAAGGGATATGATTAATTTCACTGCAGAAAAAAAAATGCTTTTCATCACAGGCTCGAGCTCACTTCTTTTCCATTAGACTTAGAAAGGTTAGTATTAATTACAGCCTGTCAATATGATCTTGAGGTGCTTGGTGGAGAGCAATCTTTAATAACCTCTGGTGTAGAGGCAGCAAAACAAGACAGGCGGCTTTTAATTTGCCGCGTGAAATTATGCTTTAAGACTTTGTCTTTATCTCATCCACTGTGTACCAGTGCTTTACCTCGCAGTTTATGGAGGACTAATGAACGCGGGCAATTAACACGGCGTAATCCCACCATGCAATCGCTTTAATGCTTTTAGCTATCAGAAAAGTAAACAGCCATTTAATACAGCTCAAGCCATATCAGATCCTAGTCAGGAACCGCCAATTAAAGCGTCATCTACTCAGGTGTAATTAAATAATGGTGGATAATTTAGTTCCGCGAACGGAAGCTAATTCATAAGCAAGCAACAAACAGACAGGAGGCAATTAGCAGGAACGCTGACATTCAAACGGCAGAGCCTGTTGCTCGCCGGGAGCCGTGGTGGAGAGCTACCCTCTAGTGGCGGAGCGTCTGAGACGAGAACTTCTTACCACATTACACACCGGAGGCTTACACACGTAAACAGTTTCACTTCTGTCAACCGTAGGTGCTTTGTGGCTTCACATTTACAAACCAAATGAGTGCAGGGCATCTTCAAGAAACAGTCGGAGTGGACCCAGCAAACGCAGAATGTTCCCCTCGTTTACTGGTTGGCTATTTTTTGGGAATCATTTTGTAGATGAAGACAAAACTTCCAACGAATGTTTTCAAGAGTTCCAACAACTTCCCACACCACCCCCTCCCCCATGCAATATTTTAAAGCTTAACATAACAAAAAATAAAAAGCACTTTCCCTGACATTTAATATTTTATTACTACACGTTCTTTACATATCAGTTCTAGTTAGAACCGTGTCGTCCTAAAAAAAAAAAAAAAACACTTTATAAGCTGAAATGGTTCTTTGTGTTAAAGTTTGGTTTCCTAATTCCCGCCTTTTTCCTTTTCAAATCTAACTGTCAAAGTAACCACATTATTGATTTTTCTGGAGCTCAGTTACAACACAGACTGTCAACAGACTCTCAACAGGTAAATTATTTTTTTCTTAAAATGTCTATAAATAAACTTTTAAATGGAAACTCTCTTTTCAGTTTAACGGAACATATGAGCAGCTCTGTTCATGTAAGGATACTTGCCTACCTTCTCTTCTCCACGTAACAGAGATAATAGCCTACGTTTATGACCCATATTGTTAAATAAAAATAACAACTTTATGCATAAACATACCCAGTCAAAGAAATATTAAAGCTATCCCATGACATTATCATACTTTTTCCTTCTAACATTGCATACAGTCAATTTTTGCAAATTTTATCCTTAATAAACAAATGGTTTTACTAGTGCTGTCAAATCGATTAAATCGCATCCAAAATAAAAGTTTGTGTTTAAAAAATATGCGTGTGTGTACTGTGTATTAATTATTATGTATATAAACAAATGCACATTCACTCATTCATGTAGGCCTATATATTTAAGAAATATTTGCATGTGTATATACTGCATATATATATATATATATATATATATATATATATATATATATATATATATATATATATATATATATATATATATATAAATGTACATTTTTTTAAATAAAAATTCTTAAATATACATGAATGTGTGTGTATTTGTGTACATACATAATTATACACAGTGCAAACACGCATATGTACACAAACTTTTATTTTGGATGAGATTAATCAAGATTAATTGATTTGACAGCACTAGTTTTTCCATAAACAACACTGGAAAAGACACACTGTAACTCTAAACTCAATCGTGTATTTCAGATGCTGTCACATGCCACATCCTCATCAGAAACTGCCACGCAGAATACACACATAATGATGGACATCATAGAAGATTAAGATATTTTACTAGAACTTGGTCTTCTTTACACATATCATGTTCAATGCCAACTGTTATTTATTAATGTAATCAGCTTTAATAACTGATGTTAGGGAACTGTTGTTTTTGCTAAAATTTACAATGTCAATAAAAAATAAAAGTACCAAACTGACAAAACATGTTCTTTAAAAACAAAAACAAATAAAGGCCAGATAAAACTATAAGACCAGGCTGATGGAGGTCCTCTGTACCATATAGCACTTTTAAAGCATAGTTCTTTATGGAACCGTATAAAAAGGGTTCTATTTAACATCAAAAAGGGTTTTGCTATTGTTACAAGCCAAAAAACAAAAACAAATTTGGTTTGCTACTGTTTAAAACCATTTTTCTTAAGAGTGCTTTTCCCAAAAATGTACAAATTATCTAATATTTTCAGTTGGAATCTTGCATCTTGGCTTGGAAAGTTTCTGATTCGAAACTTTCTGTGCTGAACTGCTCTCATTATGTTTTACTAAAAGACCTTAGGAAATCACTTGATAAATGCTGTCTTTGCTTCTTGGTTTGTAGTTGTACACTACCCTATTTATGCTTAATTTTATACAGCAAGGACACATTAAATTGATCAAAAGTGACATTTAAGATTTGTATAAGATTTAAGATTTCTATTTCAAATAAATGCTGTTCTTTTGAACTTTCTATTCATCAAAGAATACTGAATAATGTATGTATCAGTTTCCACAAAAATTATTGATAATAACAAAACAAAAAAATGTTTCTTGAGCAGCGAATTAGCATATCAGAATGATGTCAGAAGGATCATGTGACTCTGAAGACTGAGTAATGATGCTGAAAATTCAGCTTTGCCATCACAGAAATAAATGGCATTTCAAAATATATTAAACATAGGAAACTGCTTTTTTAAATTGTAGAAATAAATCACAATATTACTGTATTGTTGATCAAATAAACGCAGCCTTATTGAGCATAAGATGCTTCTTTCAAAAACATTTAAAAATCGTACAAACCCCAAACTGTTAAACAATAGTGTACTTCCTACTGAAACTAGAAATGGTGGCATATATCGAAATACACTTTTTAAAATAACCAACAGGCTTTAGTTTACATCATATAAGTGAACTGTGATTTGCTACTTGCTATATTGAAAGTAGCTTGGGCAAAAACTTCCAGGAAGAGAACACTACCACTATTTTCATGAGATCATTTTATGGATTTAGTTTTGATAAATTAAAGTTTAATTAAATTGTATGACTTAGGCAGCTCGTAAACATACTTTAAATATAAATTTATGCAATAATTTAAGACATTTCTCCTTATACAGAACCTTTTTGGCATAAAGGGTTCTTTAAATTGAGTGAAGCACCCTTGGGTTCTATATAGAACCCCATTGAACCTTTAAGAGTGCACCGCGAAAGGTTCGCTTTATCAGCGTTAAAGTGTACACTAGCAAAGACATGGACTGAAATCCATATATCCAGCTATTTTTTAATTCCTGGCACCTTTAAAGATGGAATAGCGCAGGACAAATAACGATCAGTTTCTTGGGAAAGGCAACAAAGGTCATGAAAACGATATAGGGGATGACGGACTGACAGCCTGAGAGAAAGTTGGCAGAAGAGAGCTAAGAAGACATAAAAAGTGAGTGCTCTTGGGAGGTTGTGCGCAAGGCGGGTGGGGGTGACCCCTGGGGCAGATGCCAGTGGAACGTTATCCCCGCGCTGTAAGCCAGCACACACAGCTCACACCGCTCACACGCTATTCAGCTCAGACACAGTCAGGCGTGAACGGACAACTGGCTTTTTGTGCCAAACACCACAGGGCTCCATTAATCTCAGTGATAGACTCTGAGCGGGAGCTGGCCCCGCACACCGCACTTTCACAGAGAAAGAGAGGAGGACGAGGATGAAGAAAGACTAAAGATAGTAGGTATGGCTAAGACGCCTGGTAATCCTTTAACACTAACAAGAGAAAGCAGCTTTGGAAAAGACAGAGAGGGGAAAAAACAACACAAAGCATACAAACCTGACCTTTTGATGTTCGCGTAATTTTCGGCGAGACACGTTAAACAGTTCTTCGAAAAGAGCGCTTTACCAAATAAATTTGGACCGATTCATTGATTGACACCGTTTCCTGAGAGAATCACCCCCAAGAAAATGAAACTGATACTATCCAATAATCCGATATTGAAAAACAGGGAAGAGCTCGTTCTGGCTTAATGAAAGTTTGAATTGTGCTGAGTGCAATAGGAGGCCTGTTTCTTTGCGGCTGCCGCTCCAGATGGTGAATTAGCATCACATCTACATTTTCTACATAATCTGCAGGAGTTTCATGATAGATTAATGAGCTATTAGCCTTGGTGCTCACAGGGCAGTGCCGAAAACTACATTCACGCCAAACCTTGCAGAGTGTAACATGCTACAATGAAGACAATAACCAGTCATTGTGTATAAACAGTGGCACTAGAGCTAGATGAAGAGCTGATTCAAATCAAATCATATGTTTCTGAATAAAAATGCTATTTCAGCAGGCTCAAATAGTTCAAAAAAAATGTATAAAATCACAAACTTGACAGTTAAACCATTAAAATCAGCTAAAGCTAAGTTAAAAAATGCTAAAATAATCCAGAAAATAAATAAAAAATACATTTTAGGGCGGGACTATCTGTCTGAACGACCAATGGCAGACATAGAGGAAGATAGACATAGAGCTTATTGAGGAAGATTATTTTTGCAATTCTATTTTTTGATGCAAAGATAAATAAAGAATTTAGCTTAAGAAAAAAATAAAAAATAAAATATATATATATATATAATTAAATTATATTAAATATAATTAACAAATGTAGGCATGCAAGCTTTTCTGGCTATCACCAAGCTTAATTTAAAATTAAAACATTGGTCTTGGGAGTCTGCTCTGTATTTTCTACTGCACAAGAGGTGTGATCAACGAGCATGATTTAAATGGCTCTGTACGCAATTGGATAGTCCTTCAACCAATCAGACCACAAGAGGCGTGATCAATGGGCAATGACCCATCCTTTATCTGTCATCATGTTAAACCCGCCAATAGTGTGCCAGGTGGATAAGCCAGTCTGTGATTGATTCCCGCGAAAGTGTATCAGAAGCAGTATAAATTAATGTACAGGTTTCCAGACTGAGTTACTGGGTGAAAACAAATCGCCGGAAGATCAGGCTGGGCTTAACCAGTCTACATGCACGATATATTGGCCACCATATCGGTATTGGCTGATATATTAAAGCCGATAAATAATGGATTGTTTCCTTCAGCTGAGACACTTCAGATGTGCACTGGTGTGATGGTTTTGAATTGCTTGAAAAAAAAAAAAAAGAAAAAAAATTCTCAGTTTTCAGTTAAGTAAATACAGTTAAGTTATGTGCTGTGCAAGTGTGTCATATACTAAGCTACATAAAATGAAAATGAGAACATTATAATTGCTTTTATTGGTGAGACTTTTGTTTTCCAGGTTCTAAAAAAATATACAAATTTGTTTATTTAGATTTATAGGCTAATATATCGGTTATAAGCTTCCAAATATAAAGAATTATCGGTTATCAGTATCGGCCAAATTTTTCATATAGGTACATCCCTAAAGTTTTCTGAGAGGATTAGGATTGAGGGATAGAATATGCCAGTATAAAAATCATTATGTCTAATCATTTTGTGCCATAAAGCATTGAAACCCAATGTGTGTGTAAGTGTGGTTCAGGAAAACCCTACTTAATGGAGACAAAATGTCCCCACAAACATTTTTGAATAACAAACTTATAAATTGGACTAAATTATGCTGTTTGAAAATGTAAAAATGCAAAGTTTTCTGTGATGAGTAGTCCCTATAACACAAGAACACAGCGTGTGTGTGTCAAGTACAATGTGAAAATGTGAAGGTCTATGACTGTGTCCCCACTAGAGTAGTTTAAAAACATATCTGCCAACTTTCTACAAATGTAGAAAAGATACAAAAGAAGACTTTCATTTCCTTAAGATAACGTTGAATAGTTCATCAATATTCCTTCACAGGGATAAAACACGAGTAAATAAAGAAACATTAATAGGTTAGAAGCGCGCATCAAATGTAAAAAAAAAAAAAAAAAACGGCTCAAATCTTACAAAACAGCATTTGCCACTTAAAGCCACTTTATCCTTCCTTCAAACTTTTCTCATTTCAATTTGTCCTTTGCTGTCGCTCAGTGATCTTCATTTTCCTGTCTTGTAGACTTTAAGCTAATTGCCTCGGTGGGTTACTTATTATTCATGTACAATTATTGCAGTGTAATGTCTTTAAATCCTTTTAAATGACCATTCATGCGTCGCATTCATTGAAAATGCCTTTGATGTCTGTCAAAGATGGAATTCTTCAAAAAGAAATGTCTAAGCCCAATTTCAATCGCTCGATGAGGGGGGGTTGGCGTTTCCCTCTAATATAAACTAAATTCCATTAATTTTTTAAGCTGCATTTAATGCATTTCCTCCACAAAAAGTTTCCAGATTCTTCAGGCTGTCATTTGTATTCCAGCTGACTTTATGAATATTAATAACAGTGTTATCCTGATTAAACGGGCTTCATGTGAAATCCCTGTGAATCTACGAGCTCAGGATTCTCGTCTTACTGATTCTTTATGAATTTTGATACGGACATTAATGTGGAGAGAGTCTTAAAGCAGGTTTAATTGTACAGCATGAAAAAGGCAGACATGAACTGATTTGATATGGATAAACAGGCTCTTTTATATGGGGAGGTGCGCACAAGCACCTGGGAGAACCCCGCCGTGTAATTTGATTGTCACAGGCTGTAGTGAAGCTTTGAATGGTCTTGACTTTTCCCGGATCAAAAGATTTTATTGACTCGCTGACAGATATTAACAAATAGAAACTGTTTTTGTCAATCAGTTACATGCACTGTAGGCTGATTCTATCTCACTGAAGGGCTGGCGTTTATTTTTTATTGTCCAACTGTTCATGCTGATTAGTAAAAAACGTTTCTGAGTCAAAAATACCTGCAACTGAACAAACAGGAATGAAGACCAAAAAAGCAACTTCATTTTAAAAAGATGAAAAGGTTAAACATAAAAAAAAAAAATCAAACTATATAAAATGGAATTCAAAGGTCTGATGCCACTACTGACAATGCTTTCATTTAATAATGATAAAGTAAAAAAAAAAAAAAAAAGTTGATTTGAAAAAAATCTATGATTTTAAGAAATGTCTTTGTATTATGCATGTTGCACTCGATTTGCACATAAAATCAAAAATTATTGTCTTTTATTTATTGTCTTTATTGTTTCTTTATTAAAAAAATAGATCTTAAATGCCAGCTTTTCAATGTGGTCTCAGACTTCTGAACCCCACTGTATAAGGAAAAAATATTAATAAAAAGAAATGGTAACACCACAATAAGGTTCCAATTGTTATTGATACTAGTTGACATTAACCATTAATGAAAATACGTCTAAAGTATTTAATAATCTTAATTAGCATTTACTAATACATTATTAAAATCAAAAGATGTTCATATATTTAACGGACCTGAGCTAACATGAACTAACAATGAACAGTTGTATTTGTATTATTAATAAACTGCAATAAATGTATTGTTCATTTTTAGTGTATTAACTAATGGAACCTTATCATAAAGTGTTAACAAAATGTTTTTATATAATACATTAATAAAATTTCTTTGAATCATATTTGAATCTAGACCAAGATACTATACCTACATACACACACATATAAATTTTGGACCAAAAACAGCTTTGCACCCTGGTTTCATATTTAGCTGAACTAAACAAAAACAAAAAACTCAACTCAACTTGTGGAGCTCTTAACTAAAAATATTGATTATCTCAAGTTGATGATTAACCAAACCTGATCAAAGATAAAACTCGAGGGGGTTTAGACTGAGCTTGTTGGACCTTCAGCAAACAAACCCACTCAAACGGGCTATAAATCAAAAAGATTGTGTCCTACTTGGAAAGGTTACTTGTATTCAGTTACGTCATCTTCGGCGACAAAAACAAAACATTTTAGCTGGAGCTGTAAATCAACCACTGAGAGTGAGACTTTTGTCAGACCCTCCAGATTTTACTGGAGATATGTATAGAATAGTTTTGTAAAACTATTTTCTCAAATCTATCACCAGGTGGTTAGTTAAAAGATTAACTACTCAAAATAAAGTAATAAAACCCCTCCAGGACCGTCAATGTCACTTTACTGAAGGTCTATAATTACACAGTCTCTCAAATGAAAGCATAATTCCTCGCATTACTTGAAAATTCTCCAGGTAGGCCTTATGTTTCTTAGATGATGGAGACGTCTAGCAGCCAGAGTGGGATCTGCGAAGCAGGACCGCGCGTCTTACGGGCGTAAAGCTCATTCTCAGAGCAGACGCAGTGATAATTGAATTGAGCCTGTGGGAATGAGCTAGCGCTAGCATCTCAGATCTCTCTGATGGATCCGTCCTCGGCGGCGTCTATCAGGCCACGATTCACTGATCCTCCTGCATTAACGGGGGAGGAGAAATGACCCTCCAAATCTGCCAGGATGAGTGCCTCAATTTCCCCATATCCAGCTAATTTGGGTGCGAGAAAAGCGTGAGCCATGCTAGGAATAAAGAAAGTGCGTCCCCCACCCCACAACTGCCTTTAAACAGCGCTGCTTTTGAATGAATAAAAGCAGGCAAATGCCCCCAAGATGTGCAATAGGATAAACTCTGTATGCTCTGTATTGTGTTTGATCCCTCAATTATCAGTTATTATGACGAGCGATATGATTCACGGCAAAAACAATTCAGCTTAGCGTCAAGGCTTCACAAAAATACTATCTGCAACCACTGCTTAAGATACACGGAAAAAATACAATATTAAAATGTGACATTATTTCTCTTCTAAGTGAAAATCTTTCTGTCTGTTACTGCATATGATAATTCATATTTAGAAAGAACTAAAGTGACATTCATTGCCAGATGATTAAAATGCACCTGCAGTGTTTTGCATTTACTTTTTCCAGTCATATCATTGAAGATTTTTTTTAAAGTGTTCAAAAATAATCTTCTCATTCTGTGTATCACACCCCTAATAATACATGTTTCATCCTTTAATTATGTGCACTGCAATGCTGAGTACAGTATTATTGCACATATACCACGACATCTAAGTTATACTATTCATATCAAAATGTATGTTTTAGATTCATGAACTGATCCTTGACCTCCAACCTCAATCACCTATTCAGACCACAGAATGCTGGTTTTGGCTTCACTGAACTCATAGGACTACAAATGTGACCCTGGACAACAAAACTAGTCATAAGGGTCAGTGTTTTGAAATTGAGATTTATACATCATCTGAAAATATAAATAAGCTTTCCACTGATGTATGGTTTGTTATGATAGGCCAATATTTGGCCAAGACACAACTATTTGAAAATCTGGAATCTGAGGGTGCATTTTTTTTTTTGAAATATTGAGAAAAATCACCTTTAAAGGTGGGGTAAGTGTTTTTCGAAACTGTTTCACAAAAAGGACTCGGTGAGTGCAATAACAAACTTGTAGCTAATCGGCAGGTTAGGGGCGTGTCTAATATTGATGATGAGAATAGAGGCTCAGTGCATGTCATTATTCAAACACACGAGGCGGACATTAGCCGATAACTAATATATGCTGGCTTTTGCTTAAATATGCTTGTGTGTCATGTTCGCTTGTTTGTCCGTTTGCGATCGTATTGTGTCTCACTTCAGGGATGATAAAGACCCGTTCATTTCGAGTTGTTATCGAGTTGTTCATGAGAACACTTTGTGTTTTTGTGATCACTGTAGGCGTTTCTCAATGTCAAGGAAGGATCCTCGAAAGTCAGAATTCCGAGGATGCCACGTCATCAACACTCGTCGAAGGACTGTTCCAATGTCGAGGATCCTCGAATTTCAACAAAGGACTGAGTCCTTCGTTCGAAAAATATGTCATATACAGGAAAGGATGCATATGAGTAGCCTTCGCGTTCTCAAATCACCCACAATCCTATGCGCGCAGGTTTGCTATCAGACGTTCCCGGAGTCGGAGCGTGAACGGGGCAAATATGCTTGTATCGGGGTTTGTCGATGGGAAGGAAGGAGGCGGGAACCGCCGAACGTTCAACAACTTTATAATAAATAATAAACAAAACGAAAGTAACGCGGGCGACTGCCCGCACACACATAATAAAACATAAACAAACCATAACATAAAGTCCAGGCCTAGTCCTTCCACGCTCCTCCAATTATACTCCCGTCACTGCCGCGAGCCGAGACCGGTGTGGCGATCAGCTGCCACTCATTATCACTCCACCGGCCCGCTCTCACGATCCCTCACCAAACTGCTTGCCACAATGCTTTTATTTACGTTTGTTATAACCGTAGTAAATATAAGAAAAGTTTACAAATTACTACTGTATTGATATAAAAAAATATACAAATAACGTTACACATAACGTTATTGATGGCCAACGGACCTTTTCACTGGCGTAATGACGCAAAGACGTGCACTTGCTAGCCTGTTCCATTTACGTGTTCTTCGAATGCTAAAGAGCCTAGCCTCTAAAGGAAGTGACTTGGAAGGATCAGTCCTTCCAAGGAAGCATCCTTGACATTGAGAAACACCTTGTAACTCTAATCTGGTCTTAATTGCAATATGTTGTCAGTTGGAATATCGAGCTTGTGTAAATTCGAGTTTTCATGAGAACGGTTTGTGTTTTTGTGATCGCTATAACTCTAAACTGGTCATAATTGTGTAACATGTCGTTAGTTGGCCTGTCAGCTCTTGTTCTATCGAGTTGTTCATGAGAACAGTTTGTGTTTTTGTGATGGAAGGGGTGACTTTTTCATTGAATATTCGACCTGGATTAGTTACACAGATTCTGCCATAGCCGTTGCCTGGGTTACGTATGTGTGGGGCGGAGCTATCAAAATAGGGTCGAGACCCTTTTGGGGGGTAGGGGCGTGTTTGTTTTGGTGATTTGAAATACCAACCACAGTTACCAGAAAGCTCTTACCCCACCTTTAAATTTAGTCATATTACTACTAATAACATATTTTTATATATATTTAAGGTAGGGAATTTACTAAATATCTTCATGGAACATGATCTTTAATTAATATCCTAATGGTTTTTGGCATAAAAGAAAAATCAATAATTTTGACCCATACAATGTATTGTTGGATATTGCCACAAATATACCCATGAGACATATGACTGGTTTTGTGCTCCTGGGTCACATATTTGTACCAAAACTTCTCCTAAACATTTGTTTTACGCCAATGCTTTCATTATGATTGAGTATAATGTAAAATCTACGTAAAAACTAGATCCTAAATAATTAATAGTTGAATCTAATTCATTTTTTTTTTTACAGTGTGTAATATATATTCCTTTTTTGCATGTTTTGCAGATTTTGACTGCAATATCTATATAATCACCGATATCTACATTCATGGTCAAAACTTTTAACTAATTAACTAATGATATTTTTGACATTTAATTATCATTTTCAACTCAATTATGCATAATGGCATCTGGACACACATAATTTCAGTTCTTTTACAATCATTTCATGCAGAAAATGAATCGTTTCAATCCACCTGGAGCAAATTTTGCATCTTTCGACAGCTTGATTTGCTGACAAAGTAAGGTTGTGTCAGTTATTCATCAAAAATTCATTTTAAAAGGTCTATTTGTAAGCAGTTAGACAAACAGCACATTTTATTTCAGTTCTACAATTCGATGTCAAGAGTGAATATTCCAGCGATTGGATAATTCATCTGCTGAATGTAACCTCAAAATTGGCTGTGTAAATATGGACTAAGCTGAGATTTGCATTGGCTAACATTTGGGAGGGAGAACAGAGTTATTTAAGGATGAGCTTAATGCAGTCGGTATACTCGAGCAAAGGAAGGGTTCGCTCATATTTCTAACACTGTTACACACTCACAGTTCTGGAGCACAAAAAGGCAACTCAATTCACGTTCTAACTGTTTCCCCTCATTAATTCTTTGAAATCAAAAAATGTTTACAGTCCTGATGTATTTCCTGCAGAGGCGTCGTAAGTGTCATGATCAAAATAATCATTTCATCTGTCACCACCCTTCCTCATGCGTCGATCAAAAGAAAAAAACTTCAACTGCATTCCTTTTCAAATACGAGTTTAAAAGCATTTTAACTTGGGCACAAGAAAACAAAGCCTTATTGTGGCAAGAAAGATTGTGAAACTAGTGCAAGGTGGCGTCACCAGCCATGAGGCTGTTATTACTCATGGAAGAGACGCCACACAGGAGAGGTGGGGCTGAGGGAAAGAGTCAACTCAAGGTCAGCTGTCTTATGAAAGACATTCCGGCCAAGTGTTTCGTCTTCTCGACTCTGTGTCGTTTCTACCGAAAGCTGCGCAAGTTTCGACTCATCGTCTTTCTACGTACAGCCATTCTCCAATAAAAATGGACAGATGGGTCTGCTTGTCTTTGTAAATTTGTTACTGTAGAATGAATACAATTGCTATGAATAATAACACTGGCAGGATAAACGCATTATGAAATAAAGTGTTTTCATTTGTGTTTTTTGTGTGATAGACAGACACCAGTTTAAAATTTTGATGAACTTGTTATAAAATTATAAATAATTACAGTCAACCCAAAATGTATATTTAGGAAATGTTAATACAATATGACAAGAACATGAGTTGAACTGTGTCAAAACAAATTTATCTTGATAATGTCAGATAACTTTGATAGAAAGGTGTTATGATTACAATCAACCAATCAGTTGTCAGATTTAAGAACAGTTAGATAATACCAATTTAGGTCAACCAGTGACCAAGTATTGCTTCATTTTGATCAGCCTGTGGTGTCTGTGGTCACATTAGCAATTAAAGAAAAGAAAAAAAACAAAGCACAACATGGTCAGGTAAAAGTGTCCTAATAATTTTGGTCCCAATTTATCATCAATTTTACTGGTGGTTCACTGTATGAAGGATTTTTGGGTATACTATGTCACAGTTGTTCATATATATTCAATAATTCAACAGCAATTTCTAGTTATCCCAAATAATAAATCCTGATTAAAACATTTTAGTTGAAAGAACTATAAAACTATTCGAGCGAATGTATATTTTAAAGTTAGAGTCAAGTTTTGTCAACTAAAAAAATAATTCACTTTGAAGTAACACTTTGAAGAGGGAAATTGAGTGTAATTTTTTTTACAGTGTGTTATATATTCTTTTTTTTGCATGTTTTACACATTACGCACTGCAAAATGTATACATCAACCATATCTACATTTACTGGAAAAAAACAACAACAAAAAAACAGTTTTTATTAGTTTTTTTTTTACATATATCAATAGTTTCAACTCAAAATCATGCATAATGGCATCTGGAGACAATCATTTCAGTTATTTTACAATCAATATTTTACAATCAAGGCCTTTCATTTAGCTTTTAACCCTATATCCACTATAATATTATAATAATATGAGCTTATAAACCAGTGAGATGGATAGATATCTGTGTTATCATATCAGCGATGATCATATCCACTTGGAAGTAAATGGTAACCTTAAATATGTGACTTTTCATTATTAGCCATTAAAAAGCCAATATTGGCTATTTTTTAAATATTCTTAAAGTTTCTTAGATTGTTTGCAGATCAATTCCTCAATATTCATTACAGTATAAAAATAGATGTAGAAACTGGCCGGAAACGTTCCAATGTAATTTTCTGTAAGGATGAGAAAATAATGCAAAAACTACTCTGATTCTCCTATCCTTCTAATGACATCCCAAATATTCCCATAATATCCCTAAGCGTCCATCAATGGAAAAACTTTCACTTTAAGTCCAAATTTAACCCTGCTTTCTCAAAGCAACATTGAAAGGGCTACAAAATCCGCCGTGATTGCTGAGCATGTCACCTCAGCGCCCGGCGCTAAAACACACACATAGCTAGTGGTGCGAGGATCCTCAACAAACACATCTTCCTTTGTTCAGGAAATCCTTTCTCCAACACGAACTGCAAAGCTGAACTTTTGGCAATGCAGAAGCGTCAAAGCCAAACACAGCCTTTCTCTTTTTTTCACCCTAAAGGATGAGTGATGCTCGCGGTTTCGACCTGTCCTTCAAACAAACCGGCTTTAAACAGCGGGAGACTGAAGTGAGAAAACACTCCAGGACATTCCAGGGTCCTTTTCTAACTGGAGAACATCGGGGAACAAACAAAGTTCATATAAATGAGTGATATTGGGATATCGCAGGCACTTGGGCAGGCACGTCGCTGCTACTGTGGGACACATGCGGAGAGGCTTGTGGGAGGTATTGTGTGTTCAGGTATGTACATCACTGCAAATATTTACAGAGCAGCTGATGTACAATAGAGGAATCACATGACTGTCTCTTCTCGAATACAAGCTCACGTACATGTGCTTAGATCAGATCTACGCCACTGATGCACTTCTCTAAGGAACGAACAAGTTTTTAAGAACTTGGCACAAAGAGGCCTATGCTTCACTAACCCACGTGGAATCAGTATTTTGACATTTTCTGTGCTGATCTTGAGGGAAAATTAGTCAGAGTTTTATATTAGAGCTATTAGTTCTCTTATTAGCAGCTGAAAACATTATCAAATTTGACTAAGTTAACAGATAAACACGCAAGAAAAATAGAATTATGTAAATGACGGGCTTCAGAATTCTGTGGAAATCTATGAGAGAGTATAGTCTCTTAAAGGGATAGTTCGCCCAAAAATGGAAATTATGCCATCATTTATTTACCCTCAAGTTGTTCCAAACCTATGAGTTTCTGGTAACACTTTAGTTTAGGGTCTAATTCTCAGCTTATACGCATGAATATTACCAGGATATTGGCTGCTTATTAGTACTTATAAAACACATGTCTTATTCTGCATGACCATATGATACATTCCTAATCCTGCCCAATACCTAACCTTAAAGGGATAGTTCACCCAAAAATGAAAATTCTGTTATAATTAACTCAAGCTGTTTCAAACCTGTATGAGTTTCTTTTGTCAGCTGAACTCAAAAGAAGAGATTTTGAAGAATGTTTGTGACCAAGCAGACCAATTGACTACTATATAGTAGTGGGAAATACTATGGTGGTCTATGGTTGCTCTCTCTGCTTTGTTACAAACATTCTTTAAAGTATCTTATTTTGTGTTCAGCATAAGAAAGAATCTTATACAGGTTTGGAACAACTTGAAGGTGAGTAAACTATGACAATTTTCATTTTTGGGTGAACTGTTCCTTTAACAACTACTTTACTAGCAATTAATAAGCAATAATTAGGAATTTACTGAGGCAAAAATCATAGTTAATAGTTAGTTAATAGTGAGAATTGCACCCTAAACTAAAGTGTGACTGAATTTCTTTCTTCTGCTGAACACACAAGACGATATTTTGAAGAAACAGTTGATGGGCCCCATTAACTTCCATAGTATTTTTTTCCTACTATGAAAGTCAATGAGGCCTATCGACTGTTTGGTTACCCGTATTCTTCAAAATATCTTCTTTTGTGTTCTGTAGAAGAAAGAAACTCATAAATGTTTTGGAACATCTATAGAGTGTGAGTAAATTACAGAATTTAAATTTTTGAGCGAACTATCCCTTTAAATGACAGGCCAAAAAATGTCAATCCATTGTTCCCACTCTCTTAATAACTTCTCCAACTCAAGTGCCAATCATGTACGCCCACTGAGTATTTCTGGTAGTCGCAGGTTTGTCCAAACATTCCCAAAATACAAGTGCGTAAAAAAGCAGTAAAAATGCCAGTCTGTGAAAGTGGCCCGTCATTGTTCGGCCGGCCTCCTTTGAGCGCGTGAATGTGTTGAAAAGCCGAGGGGAGGCCAGGGCAACAGGACCGGGCACTCCGTCCTCATTACCACTTGATGTTTGAACACAGGCCACAGGAGTGACCGTTTAAATTGCTCCCTGTTCAAACAGTTCCCAAGCATCTGTGGTTCACAGCAAAGTAAGCCTTGTTTGTTTTCCTCTCTGCTTCATGGGCCATCACTAGGTCGTCTGGAATCCTGCTCGCAACTGGGTGGTAGGAGCGTTAGCATCATGCGAGCGTCAGTCTGAAATCACCACAGCTCTTAAGAGTTCATGGATCATCAGAGCCCCTGTGATACTAACTAACAGAATTAGATGATTTCATAATCATAAATTCATAAAAATCAGTGGCCAAAACACTTACTTACGGAGTACCACAGACAAGTCCAAATAAGCCTGACAATCTTCCTATAAAAATTCACACTCAGCAAAAACTTCACTGTACATTTCGATAGAGATGTTTTATAAAAAGAAAATCCTAATTTTAAACTGTTTTGACATGCAAGTAAAGCAAGAGAGAAACAATATTGAAGGGATTATATATAAAATTGAAAACACACACTCTTTTTTGTGAATTGTGGGGACATTCCATAGGCGTAATGTTTTTTATACCGTACAAACCATATTTTCTATCCCCCTACAAGGCCCCTAAACCTACACGTCACAGGAAACATTCTGCATTTTTACTTTCTTAAAAACAAAAACTAATTCTGTATGATTTATAAGCCTTTTGCAAAATGGGGACATGGGAAATGTCCTCATATTTCACCCTCTCCTTGTAATACCTGGCATACCCATGTCATTATACATGATATTTCAGAAAAACAAGCACGCACACACACGCATACACGCACGCACACACACACGCACACACACGCACACGTCTGGTTCACTATCTTTGTGTGGACTGGACTTTCCATAGATGCAATGGTTTTTATACCGTACAAACCGTACTTTCTGTCCCCCTACACTGCCCCTGCCCCTAAACCTACCAATCACAGGAAACATTCTGCATTTTTACTTTCTCAAAAAAACTTATCCTGTATGATTTATAAGCCTTTTGAAAGGTGGGGACCGTTGGCTG
This sequence comes from Pseudorasbora parva, assembly GCF_024679245.1. Classification (NCBI taxonomy): domain Eukaryota; kingdom Metazoa; phylum Chordata; class Actinopteri; order Cypriniformes; family Gobionidae; genus Pseudorasbora; species Pseudorasbora parva. Next base: position 33,393,683 of record NC_090181.1, on the reverse strand, counting down.
GTTCCCACAATGTAGGCAATCTCAGGTTTTACTATCCTTATGGGGACATTTGGTCCCCACAATGTAATATAAACAAGGGCACACATACACACACACACGGAAGAATCTCACAAAATCTGTTGGGAACAGATCCCAAAATCAAAAGTAAAATATAAGAAAATTGATTATTTAAGAAGAATACAATCAAATAAGAAATTAACAATAATTAATTAAAAAATTTTATGAAATTAACAATAATTAATAATAACATAACTTTATCTTTAGGACTTTTAAATGAAATATAAGCAAACTGTAATACAAAACTAAAATGATATTATTTAATCTGTCAAGTATTTTTGCATTTATGTTATATAACAATGCTGATTTAAATAAAAAAATACTTTTACAGCAATTTTACGCTTACTATACTAAAATGTGAATGTAATGAGAATGTGAAAGAATAAATGAACGAGTAAATGAATAAATAAAATGTTTCATCTATGACATTAGAGAAAACTTGCTTAATTGTAACAAAAAAAATCACAATGCAATAACAACCCTAGTGAAAAATAATTATAGCAAAATGTATTTTAGAATGCATTTATTTTATGCCAAGAATACTACAAATATATTTACATATTTATATACCCTACAATTGAACTTTTTGTATACTACATTTATATAATTCAGTTGGAACAACTAATTCTTGTATTTAAAGACTGATATTATACAGAGATAATATCCTTACTAATAGTGATATTAAAACACATTTTAGGCTTAATATTAAGAAATGTACATTGTGCAATAAAGAAGAATTCCAAATAAAGCTATATGCCTCAAGCGATATGTCAGTAAATATGTTATTGGGTTTGTATTACACTTAATATGAAAACAATCTATTTTGGTAAAGGATTTGTCACTATAAGTTCTATAAATTAAAATAAGCTGATAACAACTGTACAGACAAATAACATTTTGTTGTAAAATTGTCCTGTTTAACTCTGTGAATCTGCTTTCAAACAATGGTCATTGTAAAAGCGCTATTTAAATAAAGTTGATTGTTCTAGTGGTCTATATATGAATATCATTTCTTATTTTATCTTTTGATTCATAAGTAAAATATGACCTGGACATATTTTCATAAGATTGACCCAAACCTCCACAAAAATTCCTCATTTCGAGAACCTTTCAAGAGATGCCAACCTCTCGTTGGGTTTTATAGCTGGAGTCTTTGTATGTTTGTGAGTGCGTTGGCCTTTCTACTAGGTTTGTTTGGTTTCAGATCACAGTAACCAGGCCTCCACAGTTAAGCAGTGCCCATCCTAGGTCTATTCCTTAAACCAACACAGAGACACAAAAGAGGAGGACAGAGCCCTGAGGAATCCCTCTGTCACTAGTGGACCACCCACTTAGGGAGCAGACAAGCCTGTTCGGCCACACGGCACTACATTCAAGGGATTTTGAACTTCAATGGGACCCACAAGGAAGCCGCGAAGGGGTCGCCAACGCGCCTCCTTCTCTCCGTGAAGCCAAGCACGGCAGAGAGGGAGTGAGACGCGATATCAGGGTGGGTGGCTGTCGGAAAAGCCCAGGAGGACCACACTGTACCGACGTAAACAGAGCTGATGGGACCAAACAGTACATTTCCTGCCCGGACGGCCCGCGCAGGGGGAGGGGGGCGTGACGGGTTGTGTCAAAGGTCGATCCACCTGCTAAGAACAAAGCTTGTTGAGACTGTAGCCCTATTTCTGCTCTTGTAGGGAAGAGATTCAACTCCATAGGGAACTTAGCGTGTTTGTTATGATGGACTTGGTGTGTGCTTTGAATTTAGACTGCAAAAGGACAGTTTACACATGCAAGAAAACAAGCCACCATCTCAGTTGTAATAACACGACCCAGCCTACAGCAGTCAGCTTATCCCAAACTACGTCAGGCACATAACATCAGCAGGGAAACAGACGCTAGAGAAACACATCTCACTGGTGTGAAATTCAATTTGGGGTCAAAGATGTGCATTCACCCTTAAAGCTACACTGTGTGATATTTTCCCCCATCTAGCGTTGAAAAGGTATATAACCAGCCAGTGAATATTAGTTTCTGTTCCTCTCAATTTCGATTTCGTTTTAACTCCTACGGTGGCCGATTTAGTCCAAGATTAACATGGCTATCCCCCTCTTCACATTCGACACGGTGCCATCGAGTGTTAAAACGCGAAAGTCGAAGTTTGAATTTACGGGTATTTCCCTCTTTGGCTAATGTACTTTCAAGATGGAGGGGCAACATGGCGACCGGCATTTGAACCCCTCACCCTTATGTATTTTCAATGGCATATTATAAATGTATGAGAATACTTTATTACTCGAAATAAGTAAATATACATTAATGAGCACATATGTGTTTGAAAGAACTAAGTGTTTTTAGCTAAGAATAAACTAAAAAAGTTACACAGTGTAGCTTTAATTTTGTTGTTCATGCCTCTATGAAAAAAATCAGAAAGCAATATAGCAGCTACCATATTCAAAACATCTCAAAAACCCAGAGTAACGTAATGCGTTTGAAATCTGCTACAAAATACCAAATCGAATGAATATAGATTACTTAGGGTAAACGTACCTATTAAAGGGTTACTTCAGCGATCAGCATATGGCTTTGTATCAGTAGAAACCCTGGAGTATATTCAAATTATTGTGCTTTCCCCCCCTCATATCTCCCTGAGACAAGAGATTTATGCATTTTATTTCTAGAAAAATTCCTCCTATGATGCAAATTGACGATTTTTGCATCATAGGAGGAATGTTTGCCCAAAGGCTAAAGACTACAGCCAGCAGAGGGAGCCATTTCTGCATGTTTTGAATCCGCGCATGGGGGATGGGAGATAACACTCAGCTTGCAGGGAGAGCTCAGCTGGCAGGCACTCATTTAAACGGAGCTATGGTGTGCAATGTAAGTCTTTTAACTTCTCAAATTAATTTCTATGAAAGTTAAGCTTGTAAAGGCATGAACTGAAACGCGCCAGACTGAACTCGCGTTGTGAATGTATGCCGCGAGTGTAGTCGCGATTACCTCAGCTCTCATCACTCCTGCAGTTAGTGCTCAGTGCTGTGATACTCGCGCGGTGACTCACTCATTGTATTGAACAGACACGTTCAGTTTTTAATTGTAGTGTCTTCTCCAACTCAGTCGCTGTAATCAAGTTGGTGGCGTTGGGGAATGGCACAGGGCAGCGAAGCATTCTGGGAATTGTAGTCTTTCATCCCCATGGGACAGAAATACATTTTCTGTCTTTTCTCAGTCTAGAAAGCACCAAATTCAAAAAATAATTTCACATTTCTACTGCATTGATGACCCAGTTCAAATACAGATTCATCTTCCCAGCGCTGAAGTACCCCTTTAAGTACGTTTACCCTACAACTTAAGAATATTTTATACTAGCTCCAAAAATGTAAATCTTTTGAAAATCTCCTTCTAAACAAATAAAACTTTTACAGACCAATATTTATGTTTACTTAATATAGTTTTATGATTCACATACCGGTACATACCTTCCTTGGCAGAGCAAAACCCAAAAGAAATACTAACTGCACTGTGTCCTGAGACTGACTTTTTGTTTTTGAGTCAAAATCTGCTAATAATGGAACAACAGTTTAAGTGATTTTTCACGATTATTTACAACAGGATCTGCATTTTCATGGGTTTAATTATGAGACAATACAAATCAACATAACCACTCCATTTCTGGTAAATATGTTTTTTGTTGTTGTTGTTTTTACAATTTTTTAGTGCACAATTACCATTGCGCACCTGTAGCTGATGAATAGGTGGTAAGAAAAAAGAAAACCCAGATCCAAAAATCTCAATAAACAAACAAAAGGAAATCCCGCACAATATCTTTTTACAATTTTTAAAAGTCAATGAATTTGTGACAGCTGAATATAACATTTTAGACAAGTTAAAGTCTCTGTCAAAGTCAGTCTCTGAGTAACATGTCATTTATTTAAGCCACAAAATAAACTTCATTCCATAAAATATGTAGAAAGAGCTACGCAAAAAACATTTAGAACTTCTCCAGCATGTTTTATAATGACCCAAAAATCAAACATAGTTCACCCCTTACGCACATCATCGTGTCCGTCAAACACTTAGCCTGGCTGTCAGTTGGAATATTAGTACTAAAAACATGGACAAACTCTTGGGCATTAATCACTTCACTAATACTTGCTGGCTACGAAATAAATCATTATTACCTTATGATCCAACTGTGTTCAAATCCACATCATTTGAATATCACAACATCGATGTCAGTCAAAAAATAACACACACAATAGCATAGTAGTATTTACGAGAAGCAGAGGTCCAGCGAGTCCTGGATGTTTTGAATGTGTCATTGCTTTCCGAGAAGAGAAAGAAAACGATGGCATAAGCGGCTTCAACATGCTGTCTGTCAAATGATAACGTATGTAATGCATAACACACGCAAGTATAAAAGTTTTCCTCACTCGCTGAAACGAAATCGTTAATGATAAAGGAACTGAGCGACTGAGTGAACTGATGTTCAATAAATTGAAAAATAAACTTACCCGGGTTAATAAATATCGCTTATAATTTTGCAATAAAAGGTGATACATTTTTACATGATTTGGTACATTTAATTATTATTTTTACTCTATTCAGCTATATCAGTGCTGATATTGCTAATCAATCCTTATTTACATATTCTTAAATAAAAAAACACTAAAGTGTCATATTTATTTCTCATGAACACTTAAGTAAATGGAATTGAATCAGCAATGTGCTTCTTGTTCTTGCCTTGCACATTGTCATATTGATTTAGGCTAACTGCCACTCGGATATCCAGTGTCTGAACACACTTTCTCAGTTGTAAAGGATACCTTAAAATAAACATTTAAGCTAGCTGAAAGAATAAAATGGGTGTGTTCAATGCTTCATGTTAATCTGACACTGAAAAGGAAGTATATGGCTTCAACACAGGTGAATCCAATGCAAAACCTCGCACGCAGAAAACCCCTGACAGGTCAAACGAATGATTGTAAAATATAACTTGTATTTGTGAGTGGCAGACATAATGTCTGTGGAGCACAAACACACAAACCCATAAAACAGGCATGCAGCCATACAGCCACAGGCGCACATGCACGCACGCACGCTCGGTGTGTGTGATATCAGGATACATGCTAAACAGATCCTGTTCCAGGTCTTGGCCTCCACCCATCACTAGGATGTAACACTTTGGGTTGGGCTCTTCTACTGCAGGATGTGTCAGCAGATCAGTGAAACAGCTAGCCTGGCATTAACTCCAAAAAACAAACAAGCCACGCAGAGGTCATGCTATGAAGGATTGGAGCTCATCGGCAGCCTTTACAGTGTTTGATAGCGAGTGACTGATTCAGCTATGAGGATCGGCGAAGCGGTCTACCATACAGAATACATGCAAATTTGACCATACAGTGACTACACAGTGCCTTTTTGCAACAAACAAAAAAATAAAGAAAGAGGAAGCAATATCATTCACTACATAACAAATTAATCACTATCACAACAATCATAAATGCAAAGTATTACATTTCTGTCCACATACTTTACCATTTTATGTTTGGGGCTGCATTTGTTTTCTATTTTAACCCCTTAACTGTTGGGCTTGGGCTGCTTGGCGCTCTTTTATGGCGTTTTTGTCATATCATAAATTTCATTAATCATCATAAATTAGGTCTCATGCAACAGCTTACACTCTCAGTATTTGTGTTTGAAAACATTTTGTCTTACCATGGAAACGGTACTTTATTTTTTAGCAGGCTCCTCCTAGTGGTTGGTGTCATGCTTCATATTACAACATTTACTGCACTATTTTATAATTAAAACTTTCTAATCTTGACAAAACACCTATGTTCAGAAAGGTCTGAGACACAAAGTTCCATATTTGGTGACTGTTTTGTGATAGAAGTGTTATTTGGACAGAAATGCATTGATTTGTTACAGGATAACGCTTTAAAGAAATTCAATGGCATGTGGGTGACACTAGGTGGCTATTTATGGTACAGCGCATACCAGTCTCATAGGAACTTTCATTTTTGTGGTATCAACTTTAAATTTGGAACAAAACTTGGTTAGCCATATGACTTTGATTTTATAACCGTTCTTAAAATTGTAAATAAATAAAAAATTATATATACCATGTGTAAAATATTTTTTCACTTTTCATTTTTAAGCGCGTTCTCTACAGCAATAATCTGCTGAGTGTCTTCTTTAAAGAGATAGTTCACTCAAAACTGAAAATTAGCCCATGATTTACTCACCCTCAAGCCACCCTAGGTGTATATGACTTTCTTCTTTCACACGAATACAACCAGAGTTATATTAAAAAATGTCATGGCTAATCCAAGCTTTATAACGGCAGTGAATGGCTGTTTCTGTTTTGAAGTCCTTAAAAATGCATCTACCCATCATAAAAGTACTCCACATGGCTCTGGGGGGGGTTAATAAAGTCCTTCTGAATCGAAGACATGCATTTTAATTTATTTTGATTAATTTAGTGTGCCCCTGCTGAATAAAAGTAATAATTAACTTACTTTAAAAAAAGACTTTGAATGGTAATGTAGAACCATGTAACAAGTGCTGTACTAGATATTCACATGCATGTTATAGAAATATGATGCATCAACAACAAATATCTTTGTTCTTCGGACAGGGTATCACTTTAATACTGTATTCCACACTATTTACCATGTACCATACAACCATGATTATGGCAAAAATTTAGTGTCATGGTATTAGCACCTCATACCACAGGGATTTTAGTAAGGGTATTGCCTGTCATTTGCAGGCTTTTCTTAAAACTTTAAAGCTTTTGACAATCCAAATATATGTATTTCCTTTGATACTTGGTTGTTTTGAAAATAAAGTCAATAAAAACTAATTGCAATAGTTAAGACTATAGTTATGAATAACTACCACAGAACTAAGCAATGAAGCCTCTGTTCATGACTATCTGACATGATAAGGATGCCCTCTACTGCCCAGATTTAAGAATGCATTGTCCTCCACTGGTATAAATATATTGGTCTAACATTTTGAAAGTTACCTACCTTATCAATAACAAATAAAGAAACTGCCCCATTATATTCTCAACAAAAAAACTAAATAACATACCAAAGGACAATATTCTCTTCATACTCACATTTGTACATATCAACCAGTGAATCCTTCAGTTCTTGCTTGTGCATCCATGACAGCTGATGCAGCTCCTCCTCACTCTCTGAGCAGCTCCCCCTTAAAATGAACAGAGGACATGTCTCAGGAACTCATTGCTGATATTCTTCAATTCTAGTGCTCGAGCTTGTGGTGTTGAGTGGGTTCTGGTCATGTTAACTAGTTCTCGGTGTGGGTTAGACTAATCTTTTCTGCAATGTCATCATGAGCTCAAGGATTACATACCAAAAGATATGGTATGTATGGTTTATACAACAATTACTTTCTTATCTGCAAAAAAAAATCAAAGTAGCTGCTGCATTTATAATAAATGGGTTCCTCTGATGTTCCAAACTTCTTCAAAACACAGAGTTACTGTGTTTGTTGATGTCTACAGTAACGCTATATGATGAAAAATATGATGGTATGGAGTACATCTTAACATGCAATTATTTATGCTGATGAGCAGGAAATTGGCAAAAATAGATAAAGACCCTGATAAAACAGGACTGTGGGATGAAAACAGCCCAATGTCTAAACAAAACTAATAAAACAAGTCTATTATCAAAACATCACAGGTTACATGATTACATTTTATTTATAGTTCTTGAATATGTAAAAATTAGGGCTATTTGATTCAATTTCCCTTCACAAGAGCACGATTCAATTCAATTCTGATTTTGATTCAATTCGATTCTATATCAATTAATTGGGGTATGTAGACCCAGTTACTATAATATTAAAATGTTAAAATTCACAGATTCATATAGGTTAATTACACAAACCTGATTCCAAAAAAGTTGGGACACTGTACATAAAAACAGAATGCAATGATGTGGAAGTTTCAACTTTCAATATTTTAATAAAAATATAACATAGATGACATATTAAATGTTTAAACTGAGAAATTGTATAATTTTAAAGGTTAAAATAAGTTGATTTTAATTTTCATGGCATCAACACATCTCAAAAAAGTTGGGACAAGGCCATGTTTATAACAGTCTGCAAACGTCTGGGGACTGAGGAGACAAGTTGCTCAAGTTTAGGAAAAGGAATGTTGTCCCATTCTTGTCTAATACAGGTTTCTAATTGCTCAACTGTCTTAGGTCTTCTTTGTCGCATCTTCCTCTTTATGATGCACCAAATGTTTTCTATGGGTGAAAGATCTAGACTGCAGGCTGGCCATTTCAGTACCCGGATCCTTCTTCTACGCAGCCATGATGTAGTAATTGATGCAGTTTGTGGTCTGGCATTGTCATGTTGGTTAAATACAAGGTTGCCCCTGAAAGAGACAATGTCTGGATGGGAGCATATGTTGTTCTAGAACTTGGATATAGCTTTCAGCATTGATGGTGCCTTTCAAGATGTGTGAGCGCTGCCGCTGATAACAACTTGGGTTGTCCTTGTCCTCTTTAGTCTGGATTCTGGAAGACATGGCGTCCCAGTTTTTCAAAAATAACAACATTTTTGAAAACTTTCAACATTTGAAATGTTAATTCTATTGTGAATAACATATAAGTTTATGAGATTTGTAAAATATTGCATTCCTTTTTTATTCACAATTTGTACAGTCTCCCAACTTTTTTGGAATCAGGCTTGCATTTAAATTGAACATAAGGATGTTATATAATGATAATGTTATAGTAATAATTTTTAAGATAATTATGTTAAGTCAATTTTGTGTTTGTCTTGTTGGTCACGGTAACCCTGCCCCCAGCCACTGACGGACACGGTTCTAGCCCAGCAATGTTTTGGTGCTACTTAAGAACCAATTTTCCTGGCTCGGAGCTGGTGCTTTGGGTGTGGAAAAACAAAAAAGCAATTTAAAACTATAGTCTCTGGCTCCGAACCAGCACTAGCAATGCCTGGGTGGGGAAATAGATTCGTATGAGCCAAATGTTGATAGTAAATGAGAAAGTATAACCTAATGTTCTGTTGCTAATAATATAACAGCAAACAGTGGCAAAAATATTTTTGCAAACAGTTTACTTTCTTTGTTTAACATGTGTATTTAATAACGTATTAGATATGACTCTTCAACAGAAGCCATTAACTAATAAAGACTTGAGGAATAAAGATTAATAAAGAGGAATGAGAGCGCTGTGTGATCAGGCACTGCCGTTTTACCCTTCAAAATAAGTCTCTCTTATAACACATCGGCCAATCAGAAAAGCTTGTTGGGCGATATATATAATACCTTGTTGTCAACCACAAACTATAATGCACTGTGAGAGTCCCACCATCCTAACCAAGAAGAGTTATCAGGACATGCTGGTATAACAAAAACCTACCACCGCATTACTAAGTACTTTTTTTGGCCTGGTCTTTAGTCAGCGGTGTCTAGATTTTGTAAGTCATGCTATAATTGTCAGTTGGCAAGTAAACCCAATCAAAAAATCCTGCCTCCTCTTTGCCCTAATTTCAGTTGTAATTAACCCATTTGAGCACTTAACTGTTGACTGTGTTGCACTGTAAAAAATTATTTAAAAAAAAAAGTTACCTGGTTGCCTTAAAATTTTGAGTTCATTGAAATTGAAATTTTAAGTTAATACAATGAACATTTTTTGAGATTCGACAATCTTTAGTAAAATATTATTAAAAGATTTTTGTAAGCATATTGGGTAATTGTGTGTGTTTTATTTCTGATGATGCAGTGAGACATGCCAAATAGTGCTATTTATGTGGTTCAGATTCAAAAATATTTTGAGTTTCTATTTATTAAAAAAATGTCCTTCATTGTATCAACTCAAATTTTTAATTTCAATAAACTCAAAATTTTAAGGCAACCAGGTTACTTACTTTTTTAAGTTAAACCAACAAAAAAACAACCAACATTTTTTTACAGTGTGGACAATTGACCAAGACTGAGTCAGGCCACTAATACATTTTGACAATACATTTCACTTGTTTTCCAAAGGCTTTTCAATTACAAACATTAAAAGCTAAGACGAACTGCTCAAATTCTGTACTAATCAAAAGTAATTCATAGTGACCACGGGTCAAAGTTTACTTCTTAGGTTTTTAAGCAGGCTCTTAGTAAGCCACCAAATGTACACTACACTGCATATCACCCTGAATCCCAAGGTGCACTCTGAGTTTTTCCCAGGTGTGTGGAAACACACAGTTCATGGCCCACTAAAGTCTCAGTTATACTCCATTTCGGACTTGTACACAGATAGCTGCGGACTAATTGTATTTGTAGATTGGCGTAGACAGCTCCACACATGCGCAGATGAACGGCGTGTACAGTTCAACACATGGGCACGTACTTGTCCATGCGGTCACAAAAAGTGAAAGATTAGTGCTGAAAATGTGTGTACAGTTATTTTTGTGGCCAACCAATTAGGAGTTGCCCTTTCAGATGCAAAATTTATTAGAGAAGAGTATTTAAATAAAAAAATGAGTCATGCAAGGTGATTTACTAATGTTTGTGCTAGACAATTTACTGGTCTTTGTTTACTCTTACTCTAATTTGTCCTGTTAAGTAAATCTGGCCTTAAAGCTGCTAAGCGAACAATTGCTGAATCAGAAATCTAAACCCGTTTCAATACCTGATGATGATTACGTCATTTCTATCCATGAGAGGTTTGCATTAAGCCCAAAGACTTGCTAATTTTAATCTGTATACTTCTCAGTCTAAGATGAAGGGTAATTTCGAAATAAAGTCTGTAAAAGGACTTTTGTCCTGGTGATTCTGTCTTGGTTCTAACTTCTGAATCCGGTTCTATATTACATGAAAAATATATCGGTCCTTATCTGGTCAAAAGAAAGTTAAATGAAACAAACTTTCTTGTCACAACTCCTGACCGAAGCTGTGTGTGTCATGTAAACAGGTTTAAGGCATATGTAGAAAGAGCTCACTCTAGAAGACAAGCTTCACTGGCTTCCTCTATTGCCACTGTGGGTGTAGTAACAAACTATTCCCTAGAGGAAGATGGTTTGATGAGCAGAGATGTTTCAGTTTCCTCTACCCGGTTGAATGTACGGCAGTATCTCTCTCATCAAACTGGTTAATAGTCTAAAGGCTTATCCAGCTTACGGTGTGATTTCCCTACCTTATTTAGTGATGTGCCTGTGCCCATAAAACAACATCCTTACAGAGTAAATCCACAGAGGCATTTGATAATGTAGACAGAGGTTGAGTATATGCTGCGTCATGGGCTGGCTGTGCCCAGCTAGAGTCCTTGGAGCTCCCCCCTGCTTGCTTGTCCCAAAACCGATAATATATTTCAGTTTTTGAAGGTCAACAATGTGACTCTTTTCAAACCTGACTTCCCAGAATGGAGGACTGAATAGACAGAGATGGTTTAGAGAAGTACTGTATATTATGAAAATAGATCTTCTAAAAGGTTTTTGGCAGGTGCCCCTCCCCAACATTCCTCTGAAATGTCTGTGTTTGTCATCCCCAGTTAGCTTCTAACAGAATAAGGCCCAAGCTTTTGGGATGCGAAACGCAAATGCTACATTTCTGCGAATGATGCATCAGAAACTGTTGGATGTGCCAAAATGTGAAGTGTATCTGGATGCTTTTGTGGTATATTCAGATAACTGGACACAAGACCCTTAAAAAGGTTTTCAAACGCCTATGCTGCTTCCTTGACATTATACTTCTTGCCAAATGTGAGTTTGGAAAAGGAATTGTTTTATACTTACATAAGCATGTAGTTAAAGGGGTGGTTAAACCTGTTGAGTCTAAAATTTCAGTACTCAAATTCCCTGTAACTTGTAAGAAGCAGGAACTGTTTCCTAGGTATGAGTGGGTATTATAGAGGTTTCTGTTCCAATTTGTTTCTACTCAAGTTGTGCGGTTCTACTTCAGGAGGATTAGTACCATATTGAACATCCTGTTTCCTCCTTTTCTAAAATGTTCTCATATGCTGCCTTCACATGCTCTCGGAATTATCGTAAATACGAGTTTCCTAGGTAAAAATTCCACAGGAATGCCACATTTCAAAATTTGAATGCAATAACCTCGTAATCACGACATCAGAAGTGGGAATTATCAAATTTCAGATAACACATGAAGGCGGCATTAGACCCAGAAGCAGCGCTATAAAGGAAGCTTGGGCACTGTTGTTTGCTCTTTAACAATCTGATGTGTACTTGAGGAGTAGCTCTAATCCTATAAATGGTATACTGACCATAACTCTTAGGTATTTGTTTCCCAAATGTCAGGTTCCAATCTCGCTGTCCAGGAATATGATCTAGACATTCGACACAAAGACACTGAAAATGTTATGGCATATGCTTTCTAGAGTATAAAGAGATGGTGTTCTCTATTTGTCCCTTGTACCTTTCTTTCCTAATGTAAATGGTAAGAGTGAACATTTTTTACCACACACTCTAGTTTGTATTCTCGGTGGTGGGGTGTTACATCCTGGGGTCATGTGTAGTTTTTTCCCCTTTGTGAGTGTGTTTTTGCCGTGTGCTTTCTGTCTTTCTCCCTCGCTGTGATTGCCCTGCTGTTAATTAGCCACAGCTGATTCTTGTAAGGACTGTGCAGCAGAGGGCAACCACTATAGCTGTGTCTCATTTCGTTAAATTTCGAAGGCTGCGTCCTCCGGAGGACACGTCCTGTGTAGGATGCAGTATACGGAGTGTCCTCAATCAGAATTAAACGAGACGTCCTTCGTAGGACACACAGGCAGGAAGTATCACGCTGCTATGCCAACAAGTTCAGCCTCGTTGCGCTCTCACGCCAGTTATATGAATGAAAATTATTTATAACTTGAAAATGACCATGAAATGTTTCTTGTCTTGACACCAGTGTACTGTTCTAACCGTTTAAAATGCACTAAACAGTTGTAATCCTGTTTACCACATCTGTTTGAGGTAATAGAGTTAAAAAAAAAAAAAAAAAAAAAAAGCTTGAACTACTTATTTTAAACACCACACCTACGCTCGCATATATATCTGGCGGTGGTGCCGTTTTTTCATATAATATAAAAAAAAAATGACGGTTGTTAACGGAGACGCAAAGAATTGTGGGTTATCTCCAGCCGTGAAGGCTACACCTCATGCACCCTCCGAATTCCTGTGAAAGAAGGACGCATTCGAAGGTCACGTTTGGAGAGTCCTCCTCACTTTTATGAAATGAGACGGCCTTATGACATATGCACCCTTCGAATGCGACCTCCGGAGGACGCAGCTTTCTGAAATGAGACACAGCTTATGAGGCTTTTTACACCTGGTCATTCATCCATTTTCTCTGATTGGATATCTATCTGATTTGTTTGACCGGTTACATTTACACTTGGCCACATTAATGTTTTACTGCAAAATGAATATAAATCCAATCTTCAATTCCTGTGCCGGCATATGCAAATGTAATGTGCTCATGTCAACAAATGCAACAGATATGAGCTACATTTTATCATCAGCTAAATTCAAGATCAAAGTCGCAGTATGAGAGAGAGTGGCATAAAGGGTTACTTCAGCGATTAGCATATGGCTTCAGTAGAAACCCCGGAGTATATTCAAATAAATATGTTTAGCACAGCAGAGCTAGTCAGAGCGCTCAATATGCTGTAAAACTTCAATTAATATTAATAATATTTGTTTAAATCACTGAATGAAGCCTGCTATATTTGGGAGAGTTTGACAAGAGTCGTGAGTCTCGTGACCTTAAAGGGGGGGGGTGAAAAGCTGTTTCATGCATACTGAGCTTTTTACACTGTTAAAGACTTGGATTCCCATCCTAAACATAGACAAAGTTTCAAAAACTAATGCTGGACGTTTGATGGAGTATTTCTTTGTCAAAAATACCGGTTTCTCACAAGTTTCGGATAGTTTTTTTCGAGTATGGCTCGGCTTGACGTGAACGGAGCAGAAGGTCCTTGTATGGGCCATACGGGCTCTTCTCCCGGTGGGGTGCGCGCGTGCGTGACTAGAGCGAGAGAGGAAATGCACACCCATAAACACTCGCTCAGCTGCAGATCCAGTCGTCCGTGAACACTTCTGTCATGCCGCGCACCACTTTATTCCTATGAGTGACATCAAGCAACTTCAACGCTTCAGCACAGCATTCCGGGAAGGCAGCGCTGCATTTGAACCGATTTGAACGCAGAAATGACCGGAAGCTTCACAACATCGCTTTAGTCGCTTCGCAAAGTGGATTTCCACGGTCACTGCTGTCACAGGACTTCACCAAATCATACCAAAGAAGTGTGTTTTTGACGGAGCGGTCCCAGCGATAAAGGTTCGGTCTTGCTTTGGAAGCAGCCGGTGAGTTAAACTGCTTCAAATATCTCTGCTATTGGCTATCGTCGCGTGAGTAAACATCAGTAAACGATACGATCGCGTGCTTCGTCATTCAAATGCGCTAACGTTACTCCATTGTTGTTCTATGTATAACGTTATACTAGTCTGAAGTGCAAAACCGTTTTGCTTCCTACTGCTAAGGTTTAGTCGCATACAATAGTCCATAAACCGAATCATGTCCTCATAAACTGCGAGTAAACACACACAAATGTTGACAGGCCACTAAATACAGTACATACCACAGAGACGGACGTCCTGCTGTTGCTCCTGTTCAATTTATTTCAGCCTCCGAATGTGATTCTGGATCATATCTATTAGCTGAGATCAATAGTCATGGGTTTGTCCACGCTTGAGGACGTCACCGCTTTGCGCATTTGTCATTATTTAGCTCCGCCCACACGATACGCCTCCAGCCGCTCGTTTTTTTCCGGAAAGACTCGGTACAGCCTATATTTATTTTATAAATATAATAAAACTAAAGACTTTTCGGAGATATGAAGAATGCAATACTACTCTATAGGTACTCAAGATTGACATGAGATTGACTGAAACTGAGTGTTTCACCCCCCCTTTAAATTGCTTGCACAAAACTCTTGATTATAGCACTCAAAAGATTTAAACCGTTATCTGCAGTGAGGGCGAGAGAGAGCGAGAGAGCGCGAGAGAGAGAGAGAGAGAGAGAGAGAGAGAGAGAGAGAGAGAGAGAGAGAGAGAGAGAGAGAGAGAGGTCTGCGCTCTTGGCCATTAGTTAATTTATAATAATTATATATAATAATAATTATATGATTTATAATAACAATCTACTTGTTTTTGTGTAAGTAATACGTTGTCAAATATGTATAAACTTAAATAGACAAACTATACAAGTAGTTATGTCTCTTTGTATTCATTTATCCTGTTATTGATGTAATGAGCGTCATTGACAAAATGTGCGCCCAGATATTCGAATATTCGTGTTTGTTTTAGAGGGAATATTCGAACGTCATTTTTGAGCAGTTTTGACAGCCCTAGCCAGCAGAGGGAGCCATTCCGGATGTTTTGAATCCGCGCATGGGGGATGGGAGATGGTTAGCAAACGGAGCTATGGTTAGCAATGTAAGTCTTTTAACTTCTCAAATAAATTTTTATGAAAGTTAAGCTTGCAAAGGCATGAACTGAAACGCGCCAGACTGAACTCACGTTGTGAATGTATGCCGCGAGTGTAGTCGCGATTATCTCAGCTCTCATCACGAGACCTCATTAGCTCATTTATCTGACTCCTGCAGTTAGTGCTCAGTGCTGTGATACTCGCGCGGTGACTCACTCATTATATTGAACAGACACGTTCAGTTTTTAATTGTAGTGTCTTGTCTTCTCCATCTCAGTCACAGTAATCCAGGTGGCTTTGGGAATGGCCTCACAGGGCAGCGAAGCATTTTGGGAATTGTAGTCTTTCATCCCCATGAGACAAAAATAAATTTTCTGTCTTTTCTCAGTCTAGAAAGGCACCAAATTCAAAAATAATTTCACATTTCTACGACATTGATGACCCAGTTTAAATACAGATTCATCCTCCCAGCGCTGAAGTACCTCTATAAGCACTGGTAAGATCATTTGTTCTCATTACTTTTGAAGATGACTGTGTTTTGAGCATCTGTGACTTTCAGTTTTATAGGTGCATTGGCTTGCTGAAGAGATTCTCATCTATGGCTATGTGTGTTTCAGTAGCGCTGCCATATCTGGCTATAACATGTTATACAGCCTATAACACGCTCAACAACCAGATGCATTTACACTTGTCCACGGAATGCGCCCCAGAACACCTCCTGAAGATGCGCCCCAGATGCGCCCCAGAACACCTCCTGAAGTGGTTTGATTGATCGGATTTAAATCCATCTCGAAAGCGTTTCCATCAGATAGATATCTAATTAGTGACCAAGTGTAAAAGGCCCTATCCGAGGCAAGAAAGAACAGTTTCATTTTGAAATACCTACATGTTTATCTCTGTTTTTTTGTGTGTGTTTGTTTGTTTAGTAAGGGAGTAGAGGTAGGCTCTTGTTGTGGATTTCTTTTCTTTTGCATACATAAGTAGTTTAAGGTGTTTTCACACTAGGTCCTTTTCAGGGTTTCACAGTTTCGCATGTTTTTTGGCCCATAGGACATGTGAACTCTCCAAACGATCTCAGACCCCTTTAAAGCGAACCGAGCTGAGACAATCTCGAGAGGTGGTCTGGGTACGGTTCGATCTCATCTTATGGTATGGTTCACTAAAAATACGCAGTCTGAAGACAAACCGCTCTGGGCTTACTTGGTTTTTCTGTTCTGTTTCTGTTTTTCATCATGGCTGCTTCTGGCAAATCTACTATTCGTCTATTATTCATTCACAACTTACATTTGTTTATTGCAATTTTAACTATTTCAGAACTGTGTGAGAAAGACACGCGACTGCGTGCCTCGCCAGTATAAAATGGTGTTACGAGAAATCATTTCAAATACTTATATCACTGACAACAGTAGTCCTGCCAGGGTATTGTCATTTAAAAGTTGTTTTTGCAGCCCTCAACTTTGTCTTTTTTCATCAGGCAAAATTAAAAATTGCTTGCCATTATACTTGGTGATGTGAGGCGTGCATGCAATGCAGCTGCTTCTTATTCCATGAAGCTCCCATTATACCGTTTTTTTGTTGTTGTTGTTCTGATTAATGCCAGAGAACTCTTCAGCCAAGTAATCAGTAGAGTTGTGGCCACTTTTACACACCATACACCTCAGCACTTACAGATGACAGTTCATTATCTAGCAAAGATGAAATTTCACAAACTGACTTATTACAAAGGCGGCATCGTATCACAGTACCATGCTCGAAAACACTGAGCTCAACCCATTTTTTTCCCACAAGTGTTTGTAAATGATCTGTAAAAAAATTCAGGTCTCCAACACATCTACATTTTTTAGTTGGCCAGATTGAATATCTGTGAATTAAATTGCATCCATTCACAGAAATTAAATTTGGCCAACAGAAAAATTTAGATGTGATCAGTCACTTGAAAATTTTTATTTGGAGAACTTAATGTTGTTGTTGTTGTGTTTTTTTTGTTTTGTTATTTGTTACATTTATTAACTTTATTTTTTTATTATTTTTTTTGCCAGTCCAGTCCTGGCCCTAATATAACAATGTTCTATCCATACAGAGGGGCATACTTTAAATGTTTCGAGATTAATAAGGCATCGTTGAGTAAACTTTTTTTTATCTTTGAGAAAAAGTATATATAATTTGACTATCTAATTGCCGGCCCGAGAGTCCTGGTTTTCAGTAATGAAAATATGGTAAATGCAGACTGCATGCGTATGTGCTTGATTTTATACACCTGTGGCAATGGGTCTGATTGAAACTTAATTGAAAAAATAAGCTGTTTACCTGTGTTGTCTTACCTTAAAGAAACATAGCACAAGCACACAGTTAATGTAATAAACAACAACTGATACTCTGTTAGGAAACCTGTGTGAATGTGAAGGCAATAAAGCGCTCACATCATTTGAAGACTCAAGACTTCAAATTGTCTTAAGTACTTTCTGTTAACCAGTTTTAAGACATTCTTACAACCACCTAAGCACCACAGAATCATCTGAAGAAAACACACACAAAGAAATAAATAAAGTCTTTCAAGTGAGACAAACCAACATTTTACAAACGTCTCTGAGGTGTAGGAGACAAGACGGTGGCTGTCAACTGACATTAACAAAGTGTGGCATCCAATTTCTGTTAACTAACATCGTTCCATACGTTACGCACACCTTGCAAAATGCACAATAATGAACAAAATCAAAATTAAAATCTAGACCCTAGACCCCCACCTCACAGATAGTTTGCATTATATCTCACTATACACATCAATGTAGCTCGTTAATAACTGAGATGCTATCATACTCACTTTACAGACAGCTCATTCTCCAAAGAAGATATTTTGTGTTTTGCCCTCTGAAGTGCACACTGAACATCCCGTGCCATGCTTCTGATATTCATATATTGTGTTAGTGAGTGTAGAAAGCTGGCGTTTTCTAACTAGACACCGTATACTTCATCTCAGCTTGCACATCCCATGCATACGCATGCAACATGATCCATGCGAGAAGACAATGGCTGTGTCTCAAAACCACATCTAACAGGAGTAACCGTGAATGCAAGAGGAAGCTGTCTGAAAGGGATGTCCAGGTACTAACCCAGACTGTTTCCAAAAAACATAAAACCACATCAGCGATGGATTGAGTTACTATATCATGGCATTCCCTACTGTGCATGATGGGCAGGGACTACTGAACCATTCTAGAGGACCATGTGCACATAATGGTTCAAACATTGTACCCTGAAGGGGGTGTCGTGTATCAGCATGATAATGCACCAATACACACAGATAGACTTAGAATGGTTTGATGAACATGAAAGTAAGGTTGAACATCTCCCATCGCCTGCAAAGTCACCAGATCTAAATATTTTTTTAGCCCTTTTGGAGTATTCTGGATAAGCAAGTCAGAAAATGTTTTCATCCACCAGCATCACCTGACCAATGTTCTGGAAGAGGAATGACTCAAAATCCATCTCGCTTCTGTGAAGGACTTGTATGTGTCGTTCCAAAGACAAACTGATGCTGTTTGGCCGCAAAAGGACCTTATATTACACATTATTGTGTTCTAAAACCAGGTGTTTCATTTGTTAACATTTATTAGTATACACCATGGTATATTAATAATTTATATGATAATAGTTTAGCTACATTGGGTTTATATGGGTCAATGATAAGCAAAGATGTCTGAAATTACTTTTTTCATTTCTCAATATGCCGTTTTTGTAAAAAGGTAAAATGCCATACTAAACTATTATAATAACCTTGGCACACCCATAAAGGTTTAAAACAAATTGCCACAGTGCTATTCATTTATTGGATTTTTCAAATATTTTTTAATGAAATATGTTCATTGTTTAAATAAAGAATAAATTAATTACACTAAACTGAGTTGTATTAATTGCATTATTTTGTTACAAAAATACAAATTATACAATATTCTATATACACACACATTTTAAACGAACAAGTCCAGACAAAATGAGTTCCATGTAATTGACCTACATCACAGTAGCAGTATCAGCAAACCGAAAACGGCTGTCTAGGTAGGCAGCGCACTAAGTGTTGAGACACAGCCCTTGAATCCATCCAAACCGCGACGCACTAGTAGGCTATAGCCTACTTGTAACAAAGTAGCACTTTACCAAAGCCGGTGTCTTTCAAACAGGTCAAATGTGTTACTATTACAATTTCAAGACAAGACAAGGCAAGACAAGACAAGACAAGGCAAGACAAGACTTAACTAGTCAAAGCAGTCAAACTAGTTGCCTTCACCTTGCAGCCTAAATCCCTCCTCGACTGGCTTCAAAATACAAACACTAGCTTTCTCTTCATTAGTCATTCAGTGAAAGCATGAATAATAATGCAATGAGACATCGATAGGAGTTGTCATTGAAAGATGGACCGTCTTCGGACTTACCATTGATACGCGTTATGGAGTCGGCATTTATTTGGTGCTGGTCGAACAGGATTGTTTCCTAAAAGTTTTGGAGGGGAACTTCCTACTACAGTGTGCGCAGTCAAGCTTCATTCCGGCCCACCGGGACAGACAGTGCTGCGTTTGTCCACTAGAGGCCACTCACCCTTAACACAGATAATAAAACAGCCACAGTACTCTTATCTATCTATCTATCTATCTATCTATCTATCTATCTATCTATCTATCTATCTATCTATCTATCTATCTATCTATCTATCTATCTATCTATCTATCTATCTCATTATTAGTTTTTTTAATCATATAGCCTTTGCTATTGCTACAATAGCCTGTATTAAATATTATTATTTAATAATAATAAAATTGCCAGTATATACAAAAATATTATTTAACTTGGCAAAAAGCATACTGTCTCCATATACGTTAAAATACATGCCTTTACTTTCCAAATGTTTTAACCCCTCTGCTATTAAGAAGGACCAAAATACTCTTAAGTAATTAAATAAATAATGAAGTAAAACATTAATTAAATGTACCAGTTTATTCTAATAAATAAATAAATAAATAAATCCGTCTATAAATGTATCTATTTATTTTGTAAAAATGTAAACACAAAATGTATTGTTTGCTATATTTCACAATATCCTCTTTCACACAATTTTACTGTTTCCATTTTATTTTTCTTTCATAATAAAACGTGATTGATTTGTCTGCCCGCTCTTCAAATTTAAACCATATCAAAGCACCACCCGCTGCATGTTGATTGGCATTTCTGAAATGTCCTATCATTATGATAAATGGCTTTTATCAAACATTTTATTATGCAAAACGATATATTTAAACACAGTAATAGTGTGTGAACGAGGATATTGTGAAATGTATTAAACAAGAAATATTGTGTTGTCATGAAATTTTACCAAATAAATAGATACATTTAATTATTAATTTATTAATTGATTTAAATAATTATTTATTACATTCATTATTTATTAAATAATTATTTCAGAATAAACTGGTATATTATTTAATTATTTATGTAATTATTTAATTTGCGCCACGTGACCTACAGGGGGCGCTTATACCGACTCTGCGACTGCTCGGATGTGTCTCACTCTATGGTCTCACTGTTATTCTAAACCGAGCTGCTTGACTTGAACCATGGTCACCGCGTTCTCACGGCTCTGTGAGGATTTATCAAAACTATCAGAAGAATGCCACTTTTACCTGTTTAACTACGAAAGCATGATGAGTTAAATGAAAGAGAAATGCAAGTTTCTGTGAAGCTCATAACTCTAATGGGATTTACGAACACCTAGTTACCGGTAATTCATTAATCACCGCTGTTCAAACTTTCCTAAGGTGAAGGAGATAACTCAGCTGTTTAACAGAAGATGTTATAATGGGGAGTTCTCTTTGGTTCCTGTTCTTGTTACTGCACTTCAATGAGGGAATTCACGGTAAGCTTGTTTAATTATAATCGTAGAGTTTGTGAACGCAGTGTTTCATTAAACTCATCAGTGCTAATGTGTTGACGTGGACACAATGTTTCGAGATAAACATCGGTGTAAATGTTAGTAGGCCTACTGTAACGTTATATCGGACGTTTATTATTAACACGAGCAGAAAGTTATAATATTCCTTGTATTACCTTTCGCATAATAATATGCATAATAATATTTTTTTAAATGAAATTCTGAGGATTGACAAGGTTTGTTATTACAGATTCAAAACTAATGGAGCCTGAACGTGTTTAAACAGATCATCTCTGGTTTTGTTATTGTGGTCGAGTGTGGTAAAATAAAGTTGTTTTAATATTTTAATCACTAGATTTTTTTGGGCAGAGAATGTATTTGAAATTGTGTTTCAAAAATTTACTTTTATTTAAATTAATGAGACACACTTTTAATTTGTATCAACATTTATATATATAATATAACATTTATATTATATAAAAACCCTCCTATAATAACAATCCAATATTTAGAGTCTCTTATTCTGTTACTGGCTGCTAATTAAATCAGTGTCTAGATAGATAGACGAACAAGGCTGCTACTTTATTGATTGTAGAGTAAGGTCTTCAACAGGACATTGTAGTTTCCTTATTTACCTCTTTCCTTGGGAATGAATGTGATGTTTGATGCAGATGTTCAGGACAGCCGTGTTGGCACAGTAAATCTTTCAGACATCTGCAGCATGCATGACGTCTGCTGTCCACAATCAGAAGAACTTACACACTGACAGATGCCAGAAATGGTATCAGCACAATAGACGTCTTAGAAAAGATCACAAAAGCCTGTTGAAGAAAATATAAAACTTATTTCCAATTTTTTGTCGCATAGTTGACACTTAAAGACTTGACATTTAGAATCAAAAACCACAAAGTATGTGATGTGAATTATAGTTGCAAGAAAAAAATATTTGAACGGCTTGCAGAATCTTTAAAAATGAGAATAATTTATTACAAAATAAGAGATCTTAGAAAATGTTATGTTTTTATTTAGTACTGTCCTGAATTTTACATAAAAATCTTTACATATGTTTACATATGTTTACAAGACAAAAAATAGCCTAGCTGAAAATTCAAAAGTTTATGAACCATTGATTCTTAATACCGTGTGTCGTTCCCTGGATGATCCACGGCTATGTTTTGTTTTTGTTTTGTGATGGTTGTTCATGAGTTTCTTGTTTGTCCTGAACAGTTAAACTGCCAAATGTTCTTCAGAAAAATCCTTCAGGTCCTGAATAATCTTCAGTTTTCCAGCATCTTTTGCATATTTGAACCCTTTCCAGCAGTGTATGTTTTGACATCCATTCAAACTGAGGACAGTTGAGGGACTCAAACACAACTATAAAAAAATAAATAAAAAAAATCAAACATTCACTGGTGCTCCAGAAGGAAACGCAATGCTTTAAGAGCCGGGGGGTGAAAAGGTATTTATTTTGAAGATCAAGGTAAATTGTACTAAATTTGTCTTCTGGGTAACATGTACGTATCTTCTGTTGCTTCTGAAGGGCAGTACTAAATGAAGAAAATTATATTTGAAAAAACAAAAGATAGTTTTGGACCTCTTCATCCTGGTCAAAAACTTTCATCCCTGACGTTATGCATCGTGTTTCTTTCTGGATCCATGACATCCCAATATATCTGGGACTGATATAGGTCCTTAGCAATGAGGATTCCATAAGAAATTTTTCATAAAAACAAGAATCTGACATGCAAACTTCAGAAAAATCTTTTTTTGTTTTTGTTTTTTGGAGGGGGGGGGGGCAGTTGTTTTAATTGAGGGAAACACAATACATTTCTAGTTTCAGTTTTATACAGACAAACTTCTTCAAATGCTGTAAGTATGAGCTTTTTGAAAAGTTACCCACATTTGGTATTCAGCCATTGAAAATGGGTAAAATTCATCAATTTGGACATGGAGTCATATTGGGAATCCCATATCTATGGGATTGAACCATAGGACCTTAAAGATACCAAGAAGAAATGTTAAGAATGGGAATCTGGAAAGATATCTTTATTTTTAAAGGATATCTATATTAAGACATCTTTAATACTTTCAGTTACAGGCACTCAGAAAGGTATGTTCTGTTCCATTGGCAATAGTGTTAATAGACAAATGGGATGCATTTCTAGTTTCAACGTTATTTGTTCATCAGTTATGTATGCAAAGTGACCCACAGAAAATGTGTATAATTTACTCATAGAAAGCCACATTGAAATCCCAAAGTCTCTGGAAATGAAACATATTGGGCCTTAACAAATTAAGACACTAAAAGAAAAGTTTAAGAACCAGAATCTAATGCCCCATTTCCACCAAAATTACCCGGAACAGTTTGTACCAGGAACTTTTTTTAGAGGAACTTTTCTCCCCCCAGTCCTGCTACGGTCTGCGTTTCCACCACGATATAAAGTTCCGTGAAGATTAGACAAATTAGTCCGAAGAGGTAGGACTGCGCGCGACTGCTCCTCCAAGTCGGTGACGGACAGTAATCATTTTTGCGCGACACTAGCCACGTTTACAAGCACACTTTTTTTGTCATTCCGATTGAAAGATTTAGTGGACTGTTTACATGAGTTGTTATCTAAACCGATCTGGTGTTTGCATGTGATGACTTTCAGTCGCAATCATTTTGTCACATTCATTTTGTCTGCCGCATCAAAAATATCAACGCTGTTTTCTCCAGCAGCTGGAATATGTTAACTGTAGCCATAGCAACTCTTAACGGCCACCAGGACTAATACAGTATTATATAATAAGCTATTTATTTGTTGTAAAGTGTAATAATCATCTCAGAAAAAAATGTATTCTTCTGTCAGGCGCAGTTAAAGTAAAAACTGCCTGGGGCAATATACGCTGTGTCATTACAAACTTACAAAATAAAAAGTTTACCTCAGAAAAATGAACTTTCCTCTCTTGTCAACATGAGCGGCACGCGCTGTCATGTCATGTAAGGACGCACACTTAAAAGTAATCGGGTCAGGTCATTTACATGGTGAAAAATAAGACTGTAAAAAAAATGAATAACGGGTATGGAAGATATTCAAGCTGTACTGCTTTTGCTGGTTATGTATAAGTTTACTAAAGAGGTAATTAACAACGACAGAAAAGAGCACTAGCATATTCAGAAAGCTTGTAAAGCTAGATTTAAAATGACAATGTATATTATTATCAGCTATTACGGACATTGAACGTGAGATGGCTGAGACGAGCGCGCGCCATCAGACAGAGAGCAAGACTGATATTTACTGAACGCAGAACGAACCTCGCAAAAGACTTTTAAAAATGTCGGTTGAAATAAAATGCTAAACCAATCAGCATGTTCAACACCCAAGTCCTGCCCTCGAAAGTTCCTGAACTTTGAAAAAGTACTACCTCGCGAGCAGGGCAGTTTGGAGGGGGAAAATTTACACAGAACTTTATTTAGACCCTGGTTCCTGCGGTCAAAACACACCGAGTACCACCCCAAAGTTCCTGGGTAAAGTTCCTGCGTTGGAAACGCGGCTTATAATGATATTAAAGCTACACTGTGATATTTTCCCCCATCTAGTGGTGAAAAGGTATATGACCATCCAGTGAATAATAGTTTCTGTTCCTCTCAATTCTGATTTCGTTTTAACACATACGGTGGCCGATTTAGTCCAAGATTAACATGGCAATCCCCCTCTTCACATTCGACACGGTGCCATCGAGTATTAAAACGCGAAAGGCGAAGCTTAAATTTATGGGTATGTCCCTCTTTGGCTAATGTACTTTCAAGATGGAGGGGCAACATGGCAACCAGCATTCAAACCCCTCACCCGTATGTATTTTCAATGGCATATTATAAATGTACGAGAATACTTTATTACTTGAAAGAAGTAAATATACATTAATGAGCACATATATTTTTGAAAGAACTAAGTGTTTTTAGCTAAGAATAAACAAAAAAAGTTACACTGTGTAGCTTTAAGATACCAAATACTTCTTTAGTTACAGGCATGCACACTTAGAGCAAAAACATAAACTCTTTCTGATGTAACATCAGCCGAACAGTTGTCCAAATTTGACCCATTGAACATATTTCTGGCCAAAGAGCCGTAGAACTTTAACTTACTATACATACATACATACATATATATATATATATATATATATATATATATATATATATATATATATATATATATATATATATATATATATATATATATATATATATATATATATATATATATATATATATATATATATATATAGTTAACTGCCTGATATTGTTTGGTTTCTGTTCTTGCATTAGAAACATGTCAAACTTGTTGGATGATCACCGAAATTGGAAACTTTGTCCTGCGTCCCACAATACGTAAACAGTGTCCCACATTTCAATTATGTCTTCTTTCCTAAAATTGCAATACCACAATAGGAAATATACAACTAAAATGCAATTGGCATTAAAAAAAATCCATTTGTAAATCCAAATCCAGTGTTTGTTTGTTTTTTATATACACCTACTATCATTTCATTCAGTTCATTTAATTCCCATTTAGTAGACTGAATAGGTCCCATAGAGTAGATTACATTGTATCACTCAAACCTGATCAAACTGAATGCCAGTCACAGAGCTGGTCACAATTAACAAAGCTTATTGATGATTTAAAACTTTATCATCCAACGTGATGGCAAATAGGCTTTCGAACTAATTTAAATCAATAACTGTAGTAAGTTTTATCACATGTCCCACGATATCACATCTACAGTCCTGTAACAGAACAATAACCAGGTGGTCACCCTAGTCAAACTGTATGTCCTCCAGGGGTACGGTTTACCAAAAACCCTTCCAACCAAACGGTGACTCAGGGTAACATGGCTCGACTGGGCTGTGCCTTTGAGGGTTTGAGTGAACCAGAGATCGTCTGGATGAAGGATGGAGAGAAGATCTACAGCACTGATCAGATGTACATCACATTGGATGCACATCACTGGGAGACCTTCTACAGGTAGGACGGTGTGATGTCAGTCCCTGTTGTTGTTTTGTCAGTGGTCGGAAACCAAACATAACTGTTTGAGACCGTTTGTAGGGAAAAACTGAGACCTCAGAGAGTATAAAGAGGGTATTGAAACTGATTAAAGTTATGATGTGCCAAATCTCAGACTATGCAATTTTCAATGTTGTTTACAAGCGCTACTATTACACCTGTTTCTCCAACTAGTGTTAGAGATTTAAACACAAACATGTGTTGCGTATGTCTTGTTGAGGAAAGGTGCGCCACTGCCAAGTGATCATGCTTTTCATGCCAAGCAGGCAATGAAACGGATGAAAAAATCCCATACATTAAAGGTAGGGCGGCAGTTGCGGTAACACTAGCAATAGCAAGCCAGTTTTAAAAGAGATCCCACGCTCCCTTCTGAGTGTCTCCAAAGCCACGCCCCCTCTAAAATATATGAACACACAGCCAGAACAGAGTTATTATAGATAAATGACCACATGTCTCTCTTAAAGCAGGGCTGTAACTACCATTGGTGTTGAGGGGGACAAGTCTCCGTCGATAATTGGAACAGACCGTTTAAAACGTTACATTTTTAGGCTGATCTTCCTCAGCTCATCAATGTCAAAATGATAGCCAATACCAAAGAGGAGTGTCAGTTCTAAAGCTAAAGTTCTAAAGAGTGAGTTCATGATGCTAATAGCTAAATATACTTTTTTACATTGTTTATGTTTAACGACCCACAGTAACATTAAGTGATGCAAAATACTTTTTAAATGTAATTTTATCATTTTGAATTGAAAACATGGTATTGTTTAAATTATATTTCTAGCTGATTGTATCAAAGCAAGAAGGGTGTTTTTTGTTTGTTGTTTTTGTACATATTAGACATACAAACAAGAATGAATCTGTGCATATTTTTAAATAAAATATTATTTGCAAAGAGTTTACATGGATTACTTTACAAATATATAGGCTATAATTAGACCAGGAACTTTTTTTACCTTTATTTTTTTCTTAATTCCCTTAAATCCCCTTTAATCCTGTAATTACTTTTTTTTTTTTTTAAATTAAATACCCACCCACCCACCCCCCTCCATTGTTCAAGACATGGTTATTGGCCTTGTTTCAAAGCACATGACATTACAATAATAATGAACGTGAACAACTTAAAGAGCTTCTACCACCTGACTGCTGCATATTAATTTTGGCATTGATAGTGTTGACACAGCACATTACAGTGGGTGGCTCAGAGTAGAACATCATGGGTTGCTATCTCACAATTACGGTTATGTCCAAAAGGGCCTTTTAAAGGAGGGTCTGGAGCCATATAGACACCAGATTATAATAGAGACTTGTGGGTACCGGGTAGACTATTTTGACTTGGACAAGTAAACAAAAAAATATTTTTTCTAAAAGGGAGTTTGTCCAGTTGTCATGGACTTGGGTGTCTCTGGATACTTGCTCAGTGTCTCTACCAGTATCTATTTTTTTATCACTGTGTGGGTACAGAGCTAGAACACCAGAACAATTGTTTATGTTTTTTTTTGTTAGATACCACTGTAACTCCAACGTCATATGATCACATTCATTACTGTCTGTATGGTAAAAGATATCAAGAAAGATTAATACACTTTATCAAGGACTTAAAAAAAAGATTATCAAGTCTAAAATGTTTGATACTTTAGCCAGTCTCTGACCTTTATACAAGCTTATTTGGATCGTTTAGGATACACAACATTCAAAAGTTTTGAGGGCAGTAAGATTTTGTTTTTATAAGAAATTAATACTTTTATTCAGCAGGGGCTCATTAAATTGGCCAAAAGTAAAGACATGAACATTATATTCTTTGAAGAAAGTATTAAGGAGAACAAAAATCAACCGCAAAAATCAATTTTACCACTAATTATTATTGTTAATCATGGATGATGATAATAAATGTTTCTTGAACAGAAAATCAGCATATTAGAATGATTTCTGAAAGATCATGTGACACTGAAGAGTAATGATGCTGAAAATTCATCTTTGCCATCAAAGGATTAAATTACGTTTTAGAATATGCCCAAATAGAAAACTTTTAAAGGATATAGCTCAGTCAGGCATTTTACATAAATACCACATTAAATATACAGATAGGCCATATAAATCAAAATATAGAATATTGAAGCTCACACATTGTCACACTATAGCAACCTTTGGAGATCATTTACAGCTTTATGTTGAGCGGTCAGTTCCAACTGGAATGTGGTAGAAGACAATAAGTAATGCAGATGTATAATGCAGTAATGCAGACATTAGTAACATGAGCTTGCTTTACTGAACACTGTCAATGCTGATAATCTCTTGCACGTGTCGTGACGCAGTCCATGTTGCCTAGATGCTGATTTAGGCCAGTCTTAGACTAAACACAGTTTGGGTGGAAATTTGCTTTTGAAAGTGCTGCCTTGCTGTAAGATTAGGCTAAAGAGGATAACAAATGGTAGAGAGAGAAACTGGCTTATTGAATTATAGGCGTCACGTTTCCTTGCTGAATGCCATGCTGACAGCATAATCTATAAATGTCTTTTTTCACATGTCATAGTTGTAAACAAGTGTATACGTCATGCATTTGTTTTATATGAATGCAATTCATGCCGTTTGTTGCTCAACTGACCTTTGTCTACATAAATCTCAGACTGAATGGCTCTAGTATAGTTATAAAACTTTGAGACTGTGGCATTATTTAATTTTCATTATTATTTTAGACAGATTTGTGGGATTTACCCTTATCAAAGTGTGTCATGTTAAGTTAAGTTACATTTGTTTATATAGGCTAGCACTTTATAAAAATACAGATTGTTTCAAACCGGCGCCATGGTAATACAGGAAAATAACAGTAGCCTATGAATGTTGCAATGTTTTTTAATTATGAAAGAATACAATTCCAGCTTTACAACAGCACTGAAAAGACTATAGTGTCATTATTCAGCTAATTTTAGTTCAATAACAATGTGAATGTTGCAAATGTATTTATAAGAATGTTTGCTTTTTAGCTTAAAGACATTTGGTGTTGGCGAAAGCTACTTTTAAAAGTAATGCGCTACTTTCTAAAACAAATCCCTAAATATTGCATTACTCCCTAAAAAAGTAACTCAGCTACTTTTTTTACTTTTTTTAATGGAAAGAAATGTGTTATGTTACTTCTACGTTAGTACAATGAGTAAATGCATGCTCGCATTTAGAGCTACAGTATCCATCATGTTCACACACAGTGCCCCACAACGCTTACCGGTACTCCAGATTTCTCAACATGGGGGCAAGAGAGCAACAAAGTAACTTGCGTTACTTATTTGAAAAAAGTAACTCTGGTATTTTGTTGTCAATTCAAGTAATGCAGTTGTTAATTTAGTAGCTGTCCCAAAGGCACACTTCATGTGCACTCTCGGCCTTGTGGACTTACAATGGCCGCTGCGTGCGCATGTCCATTAAGTCCATGAGACCGTAGGGTGTCCCATTTGTCATTTTAGGTCTCGGAAGGGTGCTCGTGAGTTACGCCGTTTCTGTTATGCGCCCTTGATGCACACTGGTGCAGGTTATGCAGCGTACTTCTGCCCGGGAGTCAAAGCAGGATTACAACATGAAAGTGCAGACTCAGAGGAAGACCGGGATGGTTTAGGGTGCCATTTGGGACAGAGCCTTAGTAGTCACTTTAACTCGGGTTTCTTGTAATCAGTGTTGGAGAAAGTTACTTTGAAAATGAATGCTTTACAATATTGCGTTACTGCTTTAAAAACTAACTACTGACTAATTGTGTTACTGTTTAAGAAAATTACTTTTTAGGTAGTGTTTACTACTTTTTAAAAAAAGTAATGCTACGTTACTCTTGCATTACTGAATACATATATATATATATATATATATATATATATATATATATATATATATATATATATATATATATATATATATATATATATATATATATATATATATTAGGGCCGGGACTTTAACGCGTTAATTAAGATTAATTAATTACGTGACTTTAACGCGTTAATTAATTATGCAATTTTTTAAAAAAAATAAATAATTGACCACACTTAATTTTGCACCGCGGAACATTTTTCAATGAATGAGTTTCGACGGACCGATTATACTGGAACACCAACTAGCGCTCCGGAGTCACGACAACAACAAACCATGAGTGAACATGAACAAAGAAGCTGATGAGACTGCTTTGCTTGGCCCCGTGGATGGGAAATTTTGTTTTAAAAAACGAAAGAATGGATGCGTCGACAAGAGCATGGTTGTGACCAAGCTATACAACAAGGAATTAGCGTATCACCGCAGCACATCGAGCCTCAAATATCACAAATATGCTTTTGCTAAACTTAATGGCAAACATTGCGCTGGTCTGCTGGACTGAAATAAATAAACAATATTTTGTTGATTAAGCTTATGTATTCAGTCATTATTCAATGGTATACTAAAAATACATGTGAAAAATTACTTCTCATTGTTCTCAGGTCAAATATTTATGCAATTAAAATGCGATTAATTTCGATTAATTAGTTACAAATCCTCTAATTAATTAGATTTTTTTTTTTTTTATCGAGTCCCGGCCCTAATATATATATATATATATATATATATATATATATATATATATATATATATATATATATATATATATATATATATATATATATATATATATAAAAAATTCTATTTTTGGGCAAAAGTGAAGAAAGAAAACGTTTAGCACACAAAAATAATAAAAAGGTGGACACAACGCCTCTGCACTTACATTTTTTCTCAACATTGGGACAAAAGAGCTGTCAGTCAATAAATGGAAAATTAAAGTAACTTGCGTTACTTATTTGAAAAAGTAACTCAGATATTTTTTTGCCAATTTTTTTTTAAGTAATGCGTTATTTTACTAGTTACTTGAAAAAGTAATCTAATTATGTAACGATGCATTAACCCCAACACTGCTTGTAATGTAATATGAGGTTGTGTAAATTACACAGTTTTAATTTGTGTTTGATTTAACCCTTTGAAGAGTGTCTAATCTGAGTGTTTCTTTGTCTTAAGTGTTAAATCCATGCAGCAACAAGATGCCGGGAAGTACTGGTGTGAAGTTGAATATCACGGCACGATCATTTCCTCTGAGCCTGCTTGGATTGCAGTCGAAGGTTTGTCATGTATTTCTTCTGAATCCTTCAAGTAATGTATTTCTCAGATCATATCATGTTCCTTTAATGCAAACATTACACTTTTTGCCTCTCTGCTCATTTTTAGGTGTGCCTCATTTTGTGGAGGAACCCAAGGATGTAGCTGCATTTGCAGGGGAACCCTTCAACCTGACGTGTGCTGCATCAGGTCCTCCGGAACCTGTGGAGGTGTTGTGGTGGCTGGGAGGAGAACAGAAGGGTGATTTCTTGCCCTCCCCCTCAGTTCTCTTTGTTAAAGGTGAGAGACACCAAGGGCCTGTCCCAATACCCACTGTTGCAGTCTTTTGACCACTTGTCTACTTGCATGAAATATTTCCAGTGATTGGCCCAAGTCTTCAAGTGGGTGTGAAGACTGCAAGTGTTTGTTGAACTTTTGATTAACTGATGGGACACACAACATCTTTTTCTTTCGGCTGTTCCCTTCAGGGGTCGCCACAGCGAATCATCTGCCTCCATCTACTTACACACTTACAACATAATGTTATAAAAATGCAAGTTGATTACTTTCTACTTTAAGGGGGCTTTTACACTGGGTTGGGTGTGGTCCAAGAGTGATTTTTCCTGATGCAACAAAAGTGCGAGTTGCATTCACATTCCCACGAATCAAGCCAACGTCCCATTGCAACCAATCTCAGAGTACCTCCTACAACAGGGGTCGCCAACTGGCGGACTCCGGTCCGGATCCGGACCGCGAGATGCATCCATCCGGACCGCGAAGCCGTTTGACACACTGAAATAACTAAATGCCAAATGCGATTTAAAATAAATAAATAAATAATCACATTTATATCAGGCATCTCAGTAGAACCGTTTTTCCTATGTTGCCACGGTTGCGTTGACAGGATCTCACAGCGGACGCACACATTACGAGCGAGCTCAGTTTTGAATCGACTACTGACAGAAGAACTTCATGATGAGTGTATCTCTTGTAGCACAGGGTGAAATCAGTATGTACATGGAGGATTGGAGGGAAATATAATATAAATGTAATACATCGTGCAGCTCTTCTGTCAGAAGTCGATTCAAAACTGAGCTTGCGCGTATGTAAGCGTCCGGTGTGAGATCCTGAGACGCGCCCATGAGCTTCAGTCCGGTGTGCGGCTACGTTACTATGCTCACTACATGTTTAGACGCGCATTGAAGAGACTGAAGAAAACGGCGCGCAAAACAGAGGCTGAATCAGAAATTGGCCCCTTAACCCTCATTTACTATTCCCTACGTTTGTCCACTATTAGCCTACAGTTCACTTGAAGGAGTGAATGAAAACGAGTGCGTGAAGTCGGACAGCTGTTGTGTGTACATCGGCTGTACACCCTATTGCGGTGCCACATGTGAGTACACTCAAACATGTCCACTGTGGTTTTGGACGCCACTACAAATGGCTGTCCCCTCAAATAATGCCCTATTTAGGGTATAGGGGCGATTTCTGATTCAGCCATACACATTTTAAAGACCCCTTTATCCTCAGCAGTCTGAGGTAAGGGCGCAGAAAATAAATGAGCCAATTTCTCACATGCATTGAAGTTCAGACAATGTAGCTATATTCACTTTTTTATTATTATTATTTTTTTTTTTTTTTGGAACAAGGAATGTTTATGCTTCCATTCCATCTTTAAGTTCAACTCAGCTCAGCCTTTTGAGAGGCTATTTACGTTTTTCTGGATTTAAAGGAACAGTTGAAATAAAGAGATAAAATATTTTGTGGACTTTTTCATTTTTCCAACACTGGTGGCACCTTATTTTTGCCTGTTTGTGTTTCTGGATGATATTGCAAATGATTTTTTACCAGTGCAATTTGAAGCACAGAGAGAGCAGTGCTGAAGATAGTCTTTACCTAACTAAATGTGGACTATACATGTGAATGAACATAAAATTATGTTATGAGATTTCTGTTTTGTTTTTTAACCAGGAGGGTTTGTGTTCATTGATTGTTACTGTTTATCTCAGTTCAGCAGAAAAAGCACTTTAGTTGCTAGTAATGTTGAAATGAATGTATTTTCAGTGCAGATTTAGAGATGAAGGCATTTTTTCATTCATCATATTTTTGTCAGACATGGCTACTGGTTGAATTAGATATTTTGTACCAATGCAAACAGAATAACCTCAAAATTAAATACATTTTTTGAAGGATTACCTATGTTTCCTTTAAAAAAATGAAAAGACATACTTTATCTATATGAGAACATATTATATTTTGTTCAATAAAGACATTTTAATCTACACTAATTTCTTTAGTCTGGCAAAAAGACATCGATTCATGTTTTTAGGTATATAACTGTCCGGACCTCGGCCGGTGAGAAGGTTTTTTTTCTGGACCCCAAGCTATTTTAGTTGAAGACCCCTGTCCTACAAGTTAGCCTCGGGTTTTGGAACCCCGGTGCACTCCTGGGTCCACATGACCGCTTTCACATTACCAATTTTTCATGTAAACCGTGCCCCGTTTGAACTAACCTTCCAGTGAGAAATCCCTCTAAAATTGACCACTAAATGTGTGTTCAATATTCCCACAATTTAAGTAATCGGAGTGTCCATTTACACCTTGCATTAGCGCCACCCTGGTTGGGCCAAACAAGATAAAAGTGAAAAAGAAATGGTTTGAACATATAGTATGTTGACATTTATCATTTGGATTTTGCATTTATGATGCAATTCTGAGACCACTTTGAAGTATTCTGTGCATTAAAGTGTGCATCGAGGACACTTCCTGTTGCGTGCACATGCTGGGACAGGCAATTCACTCAACACCCACCAGGCAGCCTTTCTAGTCAAGCAACTCCTAACATTTTCAAAACTGTTTACCAATTCCGTTAAATCAAAATAATAAATGTCAGCATATTGAATGTTCAAATAATTTGCTCAAATCAGGCTAAATATTTATTTTTAAGTATTTTTAGTCCAACTAATCAACTAATCAATCTAATCAAGTCATGGGCAAAAAGTGAAAAAGTGTTACTTCCTTTCCAACAGTTACCATGATGAGCATTGCAATCTTCCCCCATTCAAGTACAACAGTTTAGTTTAACTACTCTTTAGAAAATGTAAGCTATACAATTTTAACATAATGCATCAGAGCCCACACATGACGTGCTGGAGAGAAAAAAAAAATGTATATGCATAAAATAATTTTATATATATATATATATATATATATATATATATATATATATATATATATATATATATATATATATATATATATATATATATATATATATATATATAATATATTACAAATAGAGAGAAATATGTAATACATCTATGAACTAGATATACATAATTTGTTCCCTCGCTTTATTGAGTTACCTTGAACGTTTAGTATCTAAAACAAAAGAACAAGTTGTTGGCATGATTGACATTCTAGTAGATTGTGTTCAATTATAGTATTCAGAAAATAATAATTAAAAAAAAAAGTATATAATATTTTGTCACACTACACAACTACCTGAGCTACTCTTGCGCTACAGTAAATTTAGTGAAGTTAGTAGCACCGCTAGTTAGTTGAGTTAGTTACTAACTTAGTAACTCTCCAATACTGCTCTGATAACTCTCCTATATTAGATATTTCATGGAAGTCATTTTGCTCATAACACCAAGTAGTTTCAGTACTTCGAAACATCATGTGAAATATCTAAGATTTACATATCGTCTTTCAAATCTTATGTGAGGTAATATACTTTGCAGATAAAATATAAAACTGAGTAACTGGTTGCTTTCAGTGGGTTGGGTGACTCTGTAGATAGTGAACTGTATGATGTTTCCAGTAGGGCAAGTTTGTGCTTACATGTAAATAGTGTAATATTACATAAGGTTTTGAGAGATTTCTTTTTTTTTAATTTTTAGCAACAGGGTAATTTTGTGAATATTTTTGATTTTTGAATATGTCTCATTTATTGAACTATAAAAGTGAATATTTTGCTGTGTAATAGGTGTCTGAGATGTTTATATTTCTCCTCATGTTCTTGTGGAGAAAAAGCCTCCTGTTAGTGGATAATGTCAAGGCCAGTTTCCTGCCTTTACATTTGTAACTGGATCTCTTTTTCTGTGTGGGAATGCATTATAGTAATCAATGCTGTTAGTGTGGTAAAGCCCAGTAAAGTAAACATTCCATTTTAACAGCATATGCTTAGAAATCATTGAGTCATTAAGCCTGTGTAACACTGTGTGTCATGTGTTGCTATTATCAGCTACTTGCACCTTTAGCAGAAATGAGTTTGTGACTCACTTAGTCACCGAGTTGAAAACCGGGCCTTTCGTGGTTTATAGAGGACAAATAGCCCTGTCATCATATAAAACAATGTCACAGCTGTCATGTCCTTGTTCATGAGGCAAGTTAAAACATCAGAATGTTTTTTGTCTATTCTTTTAGTTATAAAAAAAAAAACTTTATGAGTCAAGCGATGATTTCACTTCATTTTACAGTATGTGTACTTACCTAAGAAAGTACTGGTTAATATAACGTAACTACATGGGTTAAGGTTAGGTTTAGGGGTAGGTTCAGGTTTAGTAGTACCTAGTTATTATTACCCAGATATTGCAATTAGTACTATAATACACCGATCAGGCATAACATTATGACCTAAAATTGTGTTGGTCCCTCTTTTGCTGCCAAAACAGTCCTGACCCGTCGAGGCATGGACTCCACTAGACCCCTGAAGGTGTGCTGTGGTATCTGGCACCAAGATGTTAACAGCAGATCCTTTATATCCTGTAAGACTTGTTTGTTCAGCATATCCCACAGATGCTCGATTGGATTGAGATCTGGGTAATTAGAGGCCAAGTCAACACCTCAAACTTGTTGTTGTGCTCCTCCTCAAACCATTCCCTTAACCATTTTTGCTTTGGGGCAGGGCGCATTATTCTGCTGAAAGAGGCCACAGCCACCAGGGATTACCGTTTCTATGAAAAGGTGTACATGGTCTGCAACAATGCTTAGGTAGGTGGTATGAGTCCACATGGGCAGTAAAATCCTCATGTATGGCAGGACCCAAGGTTTCCCAGCAGAACACTGCCCAAAGCATCACACTGCCTCCGCCGGCTTGCCTTCTTCCAATAGTACATCCTTGTCCCATGTGTTCCCCAGGTAGGTGACACACACCCGGCCATTCACATGATGTAAAAGAAAACGTGATTCATCATGTCCTCACTGTTGGCACTTTCGATGGTGGACAGGGGTCAGCATGGGCACCCTGACTGGTCTGCTGCTATGCAGCCCCATACACAACAAACTGCAATGCACTGTGTATTCTGACACCTTTCTATTAGAACCAGAATTAACTTCATGAGAAATTTGGGCATTAATGTCATTAATGACCCATTGATGTCATTAATGACTCACCCTAATGTTGTTCCACACCATAGACCGTAAAAAAATATGGACGACTCGACATCATCCGTTTCCGCTTGGCAGATTTGAAGCTTTCAGGCGCCCTTGCACCTGCCTTGCACGGCGCTGACATCTTGGGACCGAGTCTGCGCAGTAGAGATTTCGGGACCGGAGTTGCGCAGTAGAGCGCAGGAAGTAGAGCAGGAAGTACAGTCGCGATATCAAAAGCCCGCCCACACTCTCGCAGATGCAGAACAATTAATAATGTTGGTGTGAAATAAACAGTTATGGAAATGTAGAAATTAAAGCTAAAGCTCTAATCTGCTCCCAAAAATTTCGAAAAAAGTCCGTTAGTGCCTCAGTGACAACTTCACTCAGAGAAGCCGTCAGTCTCAGCTGTCAATCATGACGTCACACCCCCCGATTTTATAGCATCAAATAACTAACTCAAAGTAAACTTATTTTTAAAACGAACACCTGAAATGAAATCATCGTGATGATAACTGCCTTTAGTGACATAAACTAACTTTGGGGAAACATTTTTGAAGTGTAATTTTATTATTTAGTTTGCCTCGCGTCCATTAGAAATCACAGAGGGGCGGCTATACTGGGACCGGTCACCGGGGGGCGATCGAGGCGCGAAAGCTTCAGTAAATAAGAGGGAGACTGCAGGCTTGTTCCACACCAAGGGGGTAATCTAGCGCTCGGAAAGCGTTCCACCCCTAGGGGCTGCCATTGCTAACCAAGCCATCACCTGCTGTTAGCATCCCATTGACTCCCATTCATTTTTGAGTCACTTTGACAGTGAATAACTTTACATCTGAGACGTTTAAAGACTCCATTTGTCCATTGTTTATTTCTAAAGAAACACGACAATGTATAAAAGGCTCCATTACCTTGTATCTTACACTATCGCCCCGCAGAAGCTGTTTTTGTAAAAATAGGCTAACGATTGCGTCATAACCAACGCGACCCTGTCGCACAGTTGAGAAATTACCGTATAGACCTGAGGAGACGCTCCCAGGCAGTCTTTTACTGTCTATGAGACAGTCGGGGGGACGTGGAGACATGTCCTGGAGACTAGTCTGATAAAGTCAAGGGGGAAGAATGGGGAGAAGCCCATAGTGAGCCAAAAGCAACGGGAGAAAATATTTAAACAACGTGATTCAGATTTCGCTTTCCACATCTACTAGAAGACTCACAGCTGTCAGACAGGAGGCTCACGTCACATCTACGTCGTCAAGCTCAGTCTGAGCCTGCGCAGTTCGCTCAGCCATCAGGAAGTGAGTGCCCCTAGGTTGACTTCATTATTTCGCCGTAGACGTCAATGGGGTCGCTGTGTCCATTTCTTTTACTGTCTATGTTCCACACCCGTAAGACCTCCGTTCATCATCACAACACAGATAACCGTCACGAGGACGAGGACGTGCTGAAACTCTCTTTGCTTAAATTAGCTCAAAATTACTATCAGATGTAAGTAATTACCTTGACAAACTATACATCATTAAAAAGATCTAAGACTAAAGTTTAATTTTGTTACCTCTGTTTTATTCTCAAAGTCTTATAATGACCGTAATGTGTTAATATGTGCCAGGAGTTATGAATATGATCTTGGGCGTCGCTACCTTTTGATTGTAATATGCGCGTCATTTGCTCCCATTCATAAAAAACTCTTCTCTGGTCGTCATGAAGACACTCGACAAAACAACTTCCCTCAGGGCTTTTACTTCAAATGTGTGCAGATGTGGAGAAATATTGATAGATTCTCACATGTTTGAGTCAAATTTCTATACAGAGAAGTATTATTTATTCAATCTTTATCCAAAATCCGCGGATGTGTGATTATGAGCGCAGTATACTGTGATATGCTGTGTTTTCAATTCATTCTGGCAGCCGGAGGGCGCTGGAAAGCTGTACTACTGAAAATTCACCCCTTATGGAACACATGAAGAACAGACACACCATGTGACATTCAGGAAGTATCTGACATGACCAAAGCTGCTTTCTAGCGATCGTCAAATGGCTATTTTATGCAGATAGACACGTTTTAAGACAATAAACACACAATCGCGGCAATATATGGTTGGTCTGTGTTCTTTATGCCATGTTGGGTGGTTTCATAATAGATGATATTTATAATGCAATGCTATTCCACATAGCTTTTAGCATTGTATATTTTCTGTCAGATTTTTTGACCCGAAGCTACATGAGATCACATATTGTTATATAAAACACTCGACTTATAAATTATAAAGTGATATGAAGCAAGTTTTGAATAATAAAACATGATTTTAATCGTATAAATTGTTGTTTTGCTGGTGTGCTAAGCTAACATGCTAGCTTGCCCTAGATGCACCTGCCACTGAGTAAATACTTTATTTTTATGAACATTTTCTAAATGTAAAACTACTGAAATGCTTATTTGGACGAAATGCATTCAATAGAGTCTCAGTGAGGGTAAAGTGAGAGGTTTGATTTAGAAATGAGGTTTGAATAGAACAGTTTGAATAGAGAATCGTTAGTAATTATAATGCAGACAAAAGAATAATAATTAGAGCCATAACCAGTCCGCAGAAGCGTGAATGTGTGCCGGGGAGACAAACTGAATGGGGCAGTTTGCACCCCTAAACAATAGAGGCAAAATAGAGAATGAAAGCTGAGAAGACATGGCAATAAACATCAGTTGATATTTTAGAGATATCTCAAAATAAAATCACATGAAACGATCTTGTAAAACGTTTAATAAAATTCAGAGTTTTAGACTGATCATCTTCAGATCTGAAATATAACATGGTCAGACTTGTGGCTTTAGCTGTAGTGCATTTCTAGATTTCTCCAAGGGCCACTTCAATTTTATTTTCATAAAGATATTTCATACAAATAAATTTCTAATAACTTTACAAAACTTTGAAGCTTATTATAGCTTTTTTTTTATTATAAAAAATATTATCATTTTGACTTTACAGTAAACTGCTAGGTGTCTGCTTTCAAATGAGACCATAATTATGCTTTTAGTGCAAAGGATTCACAAACTGTGTTTGTTTTAGTCTGAGTATACATTTCTTAGGATTTTTTCAAAATTTAGAAATCAGCTTAACAGGTTAAGATATTTTATATTTAGTCCGACAGCGTATCTAAGTGTAGACAAACTATACTGTCCATGTCCAGAAAGGGAATAAAAACATCATCAAAGTAGTCCATATGTGACATCAGTTAGTTAATTAGAATCTCTTGAAGCATCGAAAATACATTTTGGTCCAAAAATAACAAAAACTACGACTTTGTTCTGC
The DNA here is from genome assembly GCF_024679245.1 of Pseudorasbora parva. Classification (NCBI taxonomy): domain Eukaryota; kingdom Metazoa; phylum Chordata; class Actinopteri; order Cypriniformes; family Gobionidae; genus Pseudorasbora; species Pseudorasbora parva. The sequence goes on along the minus strand of NC_090181.1, from coordinate 33,353,417 downwards.
ATTGTCTTCTCTTCCGCTTTTGTTTTCAAACCTCAAATAAAGATTCAAATGGTTATGAATCAGTGGATTGATTCATGATTCGGATCGCCAATGTCACATGATTTCAGCAGTTTGGCAGTTTCACACGTGATCAGAATCATGAATCAATATGCTGATTCATAACCGTTTGAATCTTTGTTTTTATTCCCTTTCTGGACATGGACAGTATAGTTTGCCTACACTTAGATACGCTGTCAGACTAAAATATATCTTAAACTGTGTTCCGAAGATGAACGGAGGTCTTACGGTGTGGAACAACATGGGTGAGTCATTAATGACAAATTTCATTTTTGGGTGAACTAACCCTTTAAAGTAGCTTGTCTGTTTGATCAAACCACACAGGCCAGCCTTCGCTCCCCACATACATCATTGAGCCTTGGCCACCCATTACCCTGTCGCCGGTTCACCACTGTTTCTTCCTTGGAACCACTTTTGATAGGAACACCCCACAAGAGCTGCAGTTTGAAAGCGCTCTGACCCAGTCGTCTAACCATCACGATTTGGCCTTGTCAAACTCGCTCAAATCCTTTTGAGGAAAACTTTAAGGACAAAATGTGCACTTGCTACCTAATATATCCCACCCACTAACAGGTGCCGTGATGAAGAAATAAAATGGTACTCTAAATAAGAAGCTAAAACTGCCAATAAGTGGCCGTAAAAGTCTAAATGAGTAAGTCATTGAGTCATTCGTTCAAACGGCTGGTTCTTTCAGGAATTAAGTAAATGGCTCTCTTTATAAATGGGCCATTGAATCATTGGATCACCCGATTAATTTGCTCAAAATGCAAATTCATTCAGAAACTAAACACCCCTGAGTGTTGCTCCAAGGTGCACAACAGTTCCGTTCTGGCTTTATAGGTTATATTTTCCTTGGCAAAATTGAGCAAAAGCATGACAATACAATATTAACTTCTTATTTATTGAGCTGTTGTGTATATTGTGCGTGCGTGCGTGTGTGAGAGTTGTAATATATATGTATGTGTATAGGTATATGTATGTCTCATGTTTTATATATTTAAAATATATTAGTATTTTAAAATATATTTATATTAATCGTCACAAATACAGTTTTCTTGACATGCTTCATGATTTCACCCATTTAATACGATTTTTTGCAAACTTATCTTAAGATATTCAGTACCCTCTGATGTGCTGACCACTTCAATGTGTTTGTCATTTGCTCAACCAGGTGTGAATGACAGTATAAAGTTTTACTGTGAGGCCAGGAACGCTCGAGGCATCTCTGTATCACGCATAGGCACAGTACTCATTAAAGGTGAGACATACCACAGTGTTTCTACTTCCCACTTACACAACTTTTATTGCTGTAGTTCAGCATAATTGCATTCAAAAATCAAAATTGGTTGTTGTTTTGCCAGTAATCCATCATAAACAGGCATCCATACAAATACAACCACAAATTGCTGATTGCAGAGAGTAGATAAATATGTTGTTGTTCTAATGTTTTTCTTTAAATGTAATGGTTATGTGCAGTCCGTCCGGATTCCCCCCGGGATGTGAAGGTACATCATGTGTCTGATCTTAATATAACCATAACATGGAGTCCAGGTTTCACTGGGCACTCACAGCTTTCCACCTGCACTGTACAGGTAAAGTATACACATTACTACATAGTGTTTGACATTATCGCATGCCTTTTTCTGTCCATGTCCTCGTGTTGTTCATATACACGGCCATACAGTCCTAGTGCTTGGTCATAAGAGGAATAGATCACCGCAAAATGAAAATCATTTATTCACCCCTTGTCATTCCAAACCCGTATCATTTGTCTTCCTGCTGTGTAACACATGGCAGATGTTTTACACTAGTCATAAGGACTACTTTTAAACAGAAGAGGACGTCATCTGTAAAAACAAATAAATCTCACTGCTCTTTTTAGAAAACATTTTGCATGTAAACGGTTTTAGAAATCTCTTTAAATAAAGATTCCTAACTCTTTATTTAAAGAGATTTCTAAAACCGTTTACATGCAAAATTGCAGTTTCTATCTAAATTCTCAGGTTTCAAATCTGTAAACTTAAACAAAAATTAATATCTTCCTGTAATACATTGCTAGGTTTCAAAGGGATCTGGAAAGAAGGTAAAACTTCCTGATCTGGATGTTGTAGTTCCTCCCTTCCAGCATGTGTTTGAGGGGCTCAGCAGTTACTCAAATTACAGTGTAAGAATCCGATGTGATAATGAGGTGGGCTCTTCCCCCTTCTCTCCCTGGGTGGACTTTCACACTCCAGAGGCAGGTAAGGGATAAGATAATAATGTTTTTCATGCTTGCTGTTTCTTTCTGTTAGTCAAATTAACATAAATGGCTTTTTAGCTAGAAAAGCGTTGCTGTTGACAAAATTACAGACATTTTTATTTGCATTCATACATTTTGGCCAGACACTTTTATCCAAAGCAGCTTACATTGTATTCAAAGTAAACATTTTATCAGCTCTTGCATTCCTTGGAAATCGAACCCATGACCTTGGCATAGCTTGATCCATGCTCCACTCTTTGAGAATGGTAAGGTTCCCACAGACATGAAAAACCTGCAAATATCAGGGAAAAAATTATTCCTTTTAATAGTTATTGAATTCTCTTAAATTATTAAAATGTTTATTTGTATACAAATTGTTCTTTATGAGTGCAGTCACTTTAAAATTAGTTTGTGTGTAAATGTGTGTAAGTTTCTTATTGTTGAAATAGCCCATCCCAGCTTAATTGCAGACTATAAGTAAACTATTATAAGGCAGATTCCCCTGAAATACAATGTTGGAAATTTCAAAATAATTGGTTAGAAAGTTTGTAACTCATGTTAACATTTAAAAATGAAGTTGATTAGGAACATTTAAGAGACCATTGCGACATGACAATTTAAAAAAGTATTCGTAATTAGCTTTTGCAACTACATGTCAACTAACTCTTATTAGACTATTAAGTAAGGTATAGTGTTAGTAAAATAAGTAAACACTTAAATGAAGCAGACATTCTACTAATACTCTAGTAATGACTGCTAGTTGACATATAATCGAAAAGTTACTTATAGTTAGTAGAATGTCTAAGTTAGACTATCAAAATAAAGTGTTACCTTTTTTATTGTACTTTTGTTTCTTTTTTGTACTTTTTTCATTTGAAATTTGATCCCATACTATCCCTGCGTCTCAATCAGCTCCCTAGTTTACTAGTCAGGGCACTGCTTAGGACATAAGTCAATGGGCTCCCTGATCAGTGCCCTGACAACTGAACTAGGGAGCAGATTGAGACACACCCTATGTGTCTGTATGAAGAGTGGTTAGGTGCAAAAAAGAGAGGAAGGAAGGAAATAGCGTTTGTAGAATTCACATCCATCTCAAAGGAAGCTTAAAGTTCTCCACAACATGGTTGCTGCATACATCACTAAATTACTATGTTTGGATCAAGGAGGGATAGTAGAAGCTGACACATTTAATTCCAGACTGTAGTAGTTCAAAGTTCTGAGAAGGATAGTCATTAGTGACTAACGTTTTTAACATTCCATCGGATATAAAACCGCTTGCTGTTCTAACCAACATTTTGATGGGTTGGAACTTGGAAGTAAACAAACAGCCCAGAGAGCTGGTTCTGGCCAGATGCCTGGAGCAAGGGGGTCTGGAAGGGGAGGTGCTGATAGATGTGTTTGAGGAGCAGAGGGGGTTTCTGAAGTTGACCCTGTTTGCATGTTTGTAAACTGGAAGCACTGGCTGCAGTCCAGTAGATTCCAGGCTGTGTGGTACAATGCACCATTGTGCGTGTCCCCAATCCATATCAATGCATTGCTGTCACATACAGAGTTCTGTATTCTGCCACCTACTGGCCAAAGCAGCTACTGAAACAATTTGAAATGGATTTGGTTTATTGGCATGTCATTTTATTTTCATTTTTATCCACTATAAATAAAAGTCTATTACTCTCCTCTCCACTTAAAATTAATTACATACATTACAAAGGTTTTTTTCTCCTCTAAATCAGTGGAGAAAAATGTGAACAAATTCCATCTGGGCCTGGCTGTGACATCATTTATTGTCGTGCAGAGGCGTTTGACTCATACTTTTGCCTGTATAGTGGCAATTGACCATCTGCATGCTCCCTTTTTTACTGTTTTCATATCTTTGGTACACAGCACCATCAGCAGCTCCAAAGAACTTTACCTTTGAACTCAGCGAGCAGCAGCTCACTCTGTCCTGGGCGGCACTGGAACAGGAGGAGCTTCGTGGAAGCTTGCTGGCATATAAAGTGCAGTGGAACCAGGGAGGAGAGAGTCAGGTATATTATTATAAAGGAAGACTGACACTGACACTGTTATTGAATTGATTTAATACTAAGGGCCCTATTTTAATGATCTGAGTGCATGGTCTGAAGCACATGGCTCAATTAGAAAACCGTTTTAAAACTCAACAACTTCAGAAACACAGAAAGTGTTCGGCGCACCAGTCACATGGTCCAAAAGGGTTGTACCTAGTCTTTTAATGAGTCATGGGTATGTTCTGGGCGTAGCATGGTGGATTTGCTTTTTACAAGGTGGAATTTGCAAACAGAAAGACTGAACGCTTCTCAAGAGGAATCCTTTTATTTCATATACTTAAAAATGTTTGTGTGCTGCCGCCTGTCCCTGTGTGTGTAATGAGCAGAGTGTGCGCACCTTGTGCACCGGCCTATAAGCGCAAATTATTAACGCGGCCTTTAAATAACACAAAAAAATACTGCGCTATTGTCTTTTAAACCAGGTTTTTGTGAGTCAATGGCACAGTCGTTTTCAGTTGCCTCAAAATAGCAATGCGCAGACAATGCCCCTGAAACAGTGTGGGGAAGCTACTCTGAAACTTTAGCTTTACAAGCTACCTGTAAGTTAAAGTAGATAAGTTACATTCAAGCTACCATTTTGAAAAAGTAGTTTTCAACTACACTACAAGTTACAATCAAAAAGTAGCTAGCTACATTGAAACTTTTTTTTTTTTACAATGACAAATAACTTTGAATAATTAATGAATAATGTTATACTATTTGGGGTTTCAAGCAATATAATGCAATATAATTGAGTTCAAAGAGTATAGTGTGAATTCAGGTTGATTTTTGGACACTTTTTTTCCATAGTCATTTCAGAATCTGTCAGAATCATTTGAATAATTGATACAATAAACACAATAATCTAATATAGCCTATATCTCAAACTGACTGTCAAAGTGCAACATGGCTAAAAATTTAACATCAGTGCAAGAATAAAATGTATGCAACTTAAATTAAATATTCAGGAGTCTGGATTAGGTTTACCACCATCAAACAAACCAAGTGTGGGATGATTATTAAGTTTGTGTGGGACAATGTGAGAAATGTTACCAACAGTAAAACATAACCTGAAACTGTTATATAATGTCTAAGTTAATAAAAACATTTTTAGTCTGCCTTTCAGCTGATTAAAAATATTTTGTTGTTTAGTCACAGAAAAAACTATTATATCACAATGGAATATGGTCTTTATTTTACATGTCATTTAAATTCGACTTCACTGAGCAGGCATCATGCAGATAAACTATTTTTGAAAGAGTTCTGACCAAGTCCAACTAAAACCCAACAAAATAAATAATGAATAAATAAAATATAAATCCACATGAAATTAGTTCATTGACAGTTTTATATATTCATTTATATTATATATTAACAATATAACCAATTTACCGAATTATCCAGTAGTTTTCTGAACAGACGCATTTATTAATATGATAATTAAAAACTAACAGACTGATGAAAATGTGGGACATTTTCTCAATATGCGACCTGCGGGACAAGGGGTGAAATTGCTCTAGCATACGGTACACGCAAAGCGGGACAGGTGGTCACTCCAAGGATTAGTCTAAAATGCAGGTTAAACTCTCAGCACATGCAGTGATAGAGCGCAGCATTCTGAACAGAACCGCTGCGAGTACCATGAGCTGCTCGCGTGAACGATGCAGGCGCTTTGCTTGCCTATTTATTTTCATTTCGAATGGTTTCGTTTAAAAGTGTACATTTCAAGCTTTCTATAACCTACACATGATAGATCTCATGTCTGTGAGGCAAGTAGCCTGCTGAGTTTTGGTTTATTTACAATGTTGTTTTACTGCTGAGCAGCTCAAATGAGTGAAGCGCGTCTGCAAGCTGAGCTTCCGTCACGCTGCTCAGCTCCGCTCGTTCTCGTCGTCAGATTCAGAACCTAAAAAAACGGAATGTAGCTTTTGGTCGCGCTACTCCGCAACTTGCTGTATAATGTAGTTAGCTACTGGAAAAGCTACACTGTTTTAAAAGTAACTGAGCTACTGACAAGCTACTGAAAAATGTAGTTAAGCTAGTAGCGTCGCTACTTGTAGCTCGCTACTGCCCAACACTGGCCTGAACACACCTAGTTTTCTAACCAGCACATCCATGGGCGAAAAGATGGGCACAAGTGCATTTGCTATTTAAACTGGACGTGAAATAACTACATCTGGCTGAAACTAGCAAAAAATACTTGTCACGCCTGCTGTCGCATTGCGTCGGGTGTATGATAGGGCCTTAAATCTGGATTGAGCTGGATGATGACCATGTCTTCTGTAGAGCTACTTTTGAGCAGAAAATGAAATTTCTTGATTGATGAATTTTAGAACTGTTCAGTTTATTATAAGCACGTACTGTAGTTATGTTGTCTGCCACTTTAAATGCTCAAGCTTTTTAAAGCAGGATGGATTTTAATTGGCTGTCAATGTGTTTGTTCATCAGCTGGGAGGGAAATTATTCTGAAAATGATTTCAAAGATATCCTTCTCGTGTGTCATTATCATTACAGTTGGTGTCGTCTCCATTATTCATATAGAATTAGAATGATTTATTGAAAAGTATAGTTATTGTTACCTTGGTATGAACGGTTCCAGTTTATTGCAGTGAAGCTGCTTTGAAATGAGTTGTATTGTTTAAAGAACTATATAAATAATTAATCATCTTTTTCCTGTTACTGATAATAGTCAAGAGAAGTGCACTACCAACCCTTATCCTTTATGCACATTTTGTTTTTCTGTCTCTATAGGATCCCTTACTTTTTAAGGACAACATTGCCCGGCTCTCGGGTGCAGGGCGATTCTTTAACGCCACCTTCCAGGTTGCTGCTTGCACAAAGGCAGGATGTGGCCCATGGAGTCGGCCTGTTCTTGTGATGCCCGTGTCAGGTTTGTCTGCCCCCCTGCCCTGAAATCAGGATTTCTGCAGTCATTGCAGCTTTTCTGTGACTGCATTTTCCCATTATGCATCACTCTTAAGAACGTGTGTGTCTGTGTGTGTCTGTGTGTGTCTGTGTGTGTCTGTGTGTGTCTGTGTGTGTCTGTGTGTGTGTGTGTGTGTGTGTGTGTGTGTATTTGCTGCTCATTATGCAGGAATGATGTAGCTTTAGGCACTTTTAAACAGAAGTGTTAATTAACACTCTCGTTGTGTCCTTTCAGCTATACAGGCTCAGACCCAGAGGGGCCACATGTGGGTAGGGCTTCTTTTCGGCCTTCTTGTGGCCACTATGGTGGGACTCCTATTGATTGTACTGGTACGCAACAGAGGCAAAGAGACCCAGTTTGGGTAAGTAGGTGTTATTACATATTTGCAGCCCACAATGCAGTAACTACAAATTTTGTCTGGAATAAGACTGAAATCTGTCTTCAACTTTCAGAGTCAAGTTTGTATAAATTATGCTCAAAATCAATGAAAACTGGACATCCCGTTTGTAGTCCGAGAACTTTAAATCCATTTTTCCAGTTTTAGTCATGATGTAGTTTGGTTTATTTTGCGTCTGTTGGTCAGTTTGTGGTAAATTGCATTTCTAAGATGTCTTTTAAGACCATGAAATATGGGTCATTTTGTCACGATTTGTTTTGTTTGCAGTTCTGCATTCGCAGCTCCAGGAGCAGAAGTACCAGTTTCCTTTACAGCTGCTAGGTCCTTCAACAGGCAGTTCCCTGAGCTCCCTGAATCCACATGTAAGTGCACATGTTGCTGTCACGCATGACTGCACTATCATCATTGACATCCTACAGTACTTGTTTGACAGGAAATTATAACTTTCGACTCTGTATCCCTCTAGTGGACAGTCTAGGAATCAACAGTGATTTAAAGGCTAAGTTACAGGATGTTCTCATCTCTGAAAGGCTCTTAACTCTGGGAAGAATGCTTGGAAAAGGTACATTATGACTTGGATGCTCATTTTAGTCTCGATTTTTGTTGTTGGGAAAAAACTAAAGTAAACCTCAAATGTGTTAAAGGGATAGTTCACCCAAAAATGAAAATATGATGTTTATCTGCTTACCCCCTGGGCATCCAAGATATAGGTGTGTTTGTTTCTTCAGTAGAACACACATGAAGATTTTTAACTCCAACCGTTGCTCGTATAATGCATATCAGTGGGGTATATTTCTATGAGAGTAAAAAACACAGACATACGAATCCATATCAAACCCTGTGGCTCGTGGCGACACATTGATGTCTTAAGACACGAAACGATCGGTTTCTGCGAGAAACCGAACAGTATTTGTTATTTTTTACAATGCCCTAGGGATGCCCAAAAACCCGGCGCAATCATAGATATATTTACATAGATTCCTCATTTGACTGATCCGTGCAGGCACTAATGAGGAATCATATATATATATATATATATATATATATATATATATATATATATATATATATATATATATATATATATATATATATATATATATGATCACACCAGGTTTTTGACCTTCTTCGATGGAATTAATGGCGCTGATGAGATACTACTAGTTGAGATTCATCTGATATGTGGTAAAAAATAACATAAATATGGGCTAACAAAATAGGGCTGTCAACATTAACGCAAATTCATTTTAACGGCACTCATTTTATTAACGCGCGATTAAGGCAGCACGCATTTTCTGTTTGATCCGTGGTTTAGCCCGTAGCTGGAGAAATTGAGATCAGCTATAGATGTAAAGGATGCAGCAGCAAATAGAAATAGGGAAAGGAAGTGGTTAACATTAACATTACTATTCTGAAACAAGTGCAGTTATAGCCATAAGCTACCTTTTTTTTCTGTATAACTTTTATTAGACTCCAGGTTGTGTTTTTACATTGAGCACATTCTCTGCATTTGAAGTCTGAGCACTCTTGCTCATATCCGAGGTAAATCATTAACACCATCACCACTTACAGTACATGTGTTTTATTGAACTAAATACATTACAGTCGGTTAAAACGAATGCAAGTTACTTTTCTGAACAAGCTTCCAGGTCCGCATGACAGCTTTCACATTACCGATTTTTCATATGAACTGTGCCCTGTTCTGAACTAAACTAACAGTGTGAAAATGCCCTTTATTTCTATTTTTAAAATGAGAGAAATCACTGCTTATTCTGAATTTTTAAGTTTAGGCTTAAGAGACTTGAACAAGTTGTTTGAAAAACATCTATGACCTTTTATACATGTCTAGTCTTCATACTCAGAGTATGGTTTCACTAATAATAAACATACATTTGCATAAAGCATGCATATTTGTCCATACCCATGTTGATTAGAGTATTAAAAACTTGAAACATATTAATTTAATTGGTTTTTTTTTGCAAAAACCGATCGTTTCGTGTCTAATATGCTAGAAACATAATAATCCAGCCATAGGATCTTAAGCCTTTGTCTATTTAAATTCAAACAGCAAACTTTTTTTGTGATGAAACTGTTCATTGCTGTCAAACGAATAATATTGTTTCCTAGGTGAGTTTGGCTCTGTGAGAGAAGCTTTTCTTAAATCGGAGAATAACACTGGACAGAAGGTTGCTGTGAAAGTCCTAAAAAGTAAGTACACATCTAAAATTATTAGTTTAATGAGCAGTTGGATGTCTGTGAACCATGGAACATTGGTGCATTAATGCATTCCTCTCTGTGCTCTTACAGCTGACATTAACTCATCCAGTGACATTGAGCAATGTCTGAAAGAGGCTGCCTATATGAAAGACTTCCATCATCCCAATGTCATTCCGCTTATTGGTTAGTGGATGCATTTTCCTTGCTAGGCCTTTGGTTTAGAATCTATGTGCTTTAAAGGAACACTCCACCATTTCAGAAATATGGCTTATTCAACTTCTTTCCTACATTTAGATATTTGGGCAAATACATTTTTGTCTCAGTGCATGCATTGTTTTAGTTTGGCAGGGTTGCAGCTAGCTTGGCTTAGCATAATGAATGAATCCTATGTTGCCAGCTAGCATGTCTCGAGTAAAAGTGATAAAAAAAACGAATTACTTCTTGTGGTCTGCATATTCACAACGAGTACAAATAGCGATACAGATTAAGACTAGGTGATTTCCTAGGCCGATATTGATTAGGGACTATATTATAGGAAGGCACAGGCGAAGCACTGCTACTTGGGCGCAGAGATATCACTCAACACATTGTGATCGTTCAACAGCCGGAGGACGTGAGGATGAGAGCCGTGATATCTCTGCGCCCAAGTGACAGTGCTTCGCCTGTGCTTCCCCATAATATAGTCCCAAGTCAATATCTGCCTAGGAAATTGCCTAGTCTTAATCTGCATCGTAATTTGTACTCGCTAGCTGGCAACATAGGATTCCATTTATTATGCTAAGCTAAGCTAGCGGCGACCCTGCCAAACTAAAACAATACATGCACAATACATGAGACAAAAATGCATTTGCCCACATATCTAAATGTAGGAAAGAAGTTGAATAAGCCCTATTTCTAAAAAACGGTAGAGTGTTTCTTTAAAGCTACACTGTGTAACTTTTTTTAGTTTATTGTTAGCTAAAAACACTTAGTTCTTTCAAAAATACATTTGCTCATAAATGTATATTTACTTCTTTCAAGTAATAAAATATTCTCGTAAGTTTATAATATTCCATTGAAAATACATACGGGTGAGGGTTCAAATTCAAGCTTCGCCTTTAGTGTTTTAACACTCGATGGCACCGTGTGGAATGTGAAGAGGGGGATTGCAATGTTAATCTTGGACTAAATCGGCCACCGTAGGAGTTCAAACGAAATCAGAATTGAGAGGAACAGAAACTATTATTCACTGGATGGTCATATACCTTTTCACCGCTAGATGGGGGAAATTATCACACAGTGTAGCTTTAACATATGGGGCAAATTCACATCCACATTCCATTTTGAGGTGGATATTATCCAGCAGACTCACTACAAAATGTTACTTCAACTTGGTTGTGAATTCGCTCCCACAGGTGTGAGTTTGCACAGGAGAGCCCAGCAACGGCTGCCTGTTCCTATGGTGATCCTGCCCTTTATGAAACATGGAGATCTCCACACATTTCTTCTCATGTCACGCCTCGGAGATGATCCATTTGTACGTTTTTCCTGTCACTTCCTCACACACTCACAGATTTATTTGGTCCATTCCTCCATGTAATGCTTGTAGATGTTCTAAAGTTGTCTCGTTTTTTATAGACCCTCACTCAGCAGAGTCTTATCCAGTTCATGCTGGATATTGCTCGAGGGATGGAGTATCTGAGCAACAAAAACATCATCCATAGGGATTTGGCTGCTCGTAACTGCATGTGAGTTGTTGTTTTTTTCAGTCTGCGTTATGTAAAAGGAACATTATTTACTGATGGGCATGTAAACTATCCAAATGATGAGTAACATTTTATGTAAACTCTTTTTTTGCAGTTAAAAATGTCCCCTCAAATGCATCTTTATTTTTAGGTTGAATGAAAACATGAGCGTGTGTGTAGCAGATTTTGGTCTCTCAAAGAAAATCTACAGCGGTGACTATTACAGACAAGGGTCTGTCTCTAAGTTGCCTGTGAAGTGGATCGCTTTGGAAAGCCTGGCAGACAATGTCTACACAACACAGAGTGATGTGGTAATGAACACATTCATCGTACACATTATTTCTTTAATATAACCAAGTGAGATTAGAGAAGAACAAGATCACAGAGTTATATGAGAAATTTGAATCTAGCAAAACTGCAGAAAGACATGCAAGTCAAGTCTCCTTTATTTTCTATATCACACTATATAATGCATATTGTTTCAAAGTAGCTTTAGGAAAATAATGCTTTTCGGCTATTAGTTAAGCGTTAATTCATTGTTATTATATTGTAGTCTCTACATTATTAATATATTTATAGGCTAATACACATAGTGAGTTTTTTATTCATTGTCAATGTAATTAACCACATTATCATTAACCACATAGCTCATATGTAAAGATATTGTTTTTATGCGTTGTTGTTAACAACTTATTAACCATAAATATATAAAAACCACATATAAAATGCATTTGTATTAAGTGTTCCTTTAATATATTATGTGAAGGGTAGGTTTAGTGGTTGGGATTGTGTAAGAAGGGGAGAGAATTTACAGTATGTACAGGATAAAAACCATTATGCCTATGGAGGATCCCTGTAAACCGTAACGGTGTGTCTGTGTGTGTTATTTTTAGTGGGCATTTGGTGTGACCATGTGGGAGATCATGACTAGAGGTCAAACACCTTATCCAGGGATAGAGAACTCGGAAATCTATGAGTATCTTATCAAAGGAGAAAGACTCAAGCAGCCTCCAGATTGCCCCAGTGACATGTAAGTTATTTTGGTTTATAATATATATATAAATATCTAAAATGTCCTAAATAAAGTATTTGATCAGATAAAGGCTGCATTTGTTTTATACAGAAAAGTACAGTAAAAATAAAGTAAAAGCAGTAGTATTATGAAATATTATTATAATTTGAAATTTTTGAAGAACTTTTCTGTTTTGATATATTTTAAAATGTAATTTATTTCTGTGATGGCAAAGCTGAATTGTCAGCATCTTTACTCCAGTCTTCAGTGTCACATGATCCTTCAGAAATCATTCTAATATGATGATTTGGTGCTAAAGAAATGCTTCTGATTATTATCAATGTTTAAAGCTTAATATTTTTTTGTGGAAAACATAATACATTTGTTTTAAGATTCTTTGAATCTTGAATGTTCAGAAGAACCGCATTTATTTGAAATGGAAATCTTTTGTAATGTAATGCATCTTTAATGGTGCTTTTGATCATTTTAATGCATCCTTGCTGAGTAAAAGTATTGTATAAAAATAAAACAGTAGTGCAGTTAATACTAAACTTGCAAAACACTATTGCCATGACCTCTTTAAAACCACACCATTTTTAAAGATTCATTCTGCTATTTAAAAAACATTTCTGTCTTTTCTCAATTTTCAAGTTATGAAATCATGCACAGCTGTTGGTCTCCTGTCCCAAAGTGCCGTCCTAATTTCCAAGACCTCATTGACCAGTTGGAGCTCTTGTTGGCGAAGCTAAATCCAGCTCCTGTAAAAGAGCCGTTGCTGTATGTGAACCTGGAGGAAGAGGATGAAGAACAGGCCTCTGGGCCGGGGGCAAATGTCGGGACCTGTAGTAGTGAGGATCCCTCGTGGGGGGTACCGTGGCAGTGTGCAGGAATAGAGGAAGACGAAAAGGACTGGCTAATGGTGTCATCAGGAGCTGCTCTTGCTATTGGTGGAGACTACCGGTACATCATCAGCCCATGCGGCAGTGGCATTGATGAAGAGAGCAGACGCTCCCATGATGGCCTGTCGGAGGATATCAGGGACGATGAAGAGGACATCATCATTAATGTGTGATTTTTGTTGTTATTCTCCCCCATGCTTACATAATCTAGTAGGTAACGATTGCACAAGTTGTAAAGACTTTTGTAAAAGAACAGTGAGTCCGTAAAAACATTCTTTTTTTTACTTTTTACTGGTGAGATTCCAGGAATAATACTTAACATAAAGAACTGTTATCTATGCTAACTCTTGAGGCATGGCGTGGACATACAATCAGCTGCTAATACCTTTAGAAACATGATTTGACGTGTTTATTTCGATGGTAATTATTACTTATGACTGTAGAGAAGCCAGTGTTTCAACAAATGCAATGTTTAGAGTCAGATCTGTGATTTATTAAGTGTAAAATGTTATTGTTAATGTGTGTTCAAATATGTTTTTGCTGGTATCCATCCTGCATTATTTGTGTGTTTTGTACCTGTGAATTGTCAGTCACGTCCTGGGATTCACATACGTGGTGCCTTTGTTCAGTTCCTGCACATTTGTTACATTGCATAAAGAAATTCCATTGGATTTCTAGTGCATATAGTATAAGCTCAGCCTCGCGGTTTTATACTTGTACTTAAATGAATTTTCCGGCTTAAATACAGATTAAACGGTATGATTGCTTAATTATTTATACGCAGTGGTTTTGCAGCAGGGAACCCTTAAAGGACTTGTCAGCAGTGTCGATGCTGAATAATGCAGAAAACATTGACATAGATAATCATTTTGACTCTTAATTTAGAAAAATTGTACTATAGGCCTCCATTGTAAGCATGTTACCGTCAACACGTTTTTTCGGGGGCGAGTTGAAATGATTTTCTGTGGTTGTTGCATTTAAACCGGAATATTACATTTGCCTGTACAGCAAACCCTCATTAGAGCATTCTGAAGATGGGATATCAAGGGACTTTGTTTCATTTGTCTTATGCTGTTGTGATCCAGACAGCAAGCATTGCAGCACAGAATGAAAGCGTTTCTTTATTAAGTTGTGTGAATGATATCTTTAGTGTTTGTTTTTAAAATCTTTTGTATTTTACTTCATCATTGTATTGCTGAAATTCAGTTTTAGAGTTTGTTCATCTAACAAACATTGTCATGTGTTGTGGATAATCTAACACATCATTCAGTGTTATTAACCCTTGTAAAGAGTGCTGTCAGCTTGTCTCAAAACAATGAAATGGGCAAAGAAGATGATGTTAGCATGAGAAATACCTACCATGAAGATAAAACTGTATTCCAGTTCATTACAAGAGAAGCAAAAATGGTTTCATTGTGATTAGAGCTATACAGATTTTAACAGAAAGTAAACTATACCTTTAAAGTAAACAACATTTTGTTTTGAGTGCAAATAGCGTGAATGTTGCACAGAAATAGCAATGTCTGAACTCGATGTTGGTCATTCGGGTGGGGCTTACAGATGTGAACTTGTAGAATTATTTTCCATTTTATTTCAGAACATGTAAATAAAACATATATTCCAGATTTAAAAATCATCAAAGTTGAAGTTTATTGGGCATGTGGCTTTAGAGAACCAAATGAAATCAAGGTACTGTGTAATTAAGCTATATTAAGTACATTTTTAGAAAGTGCGTGGAGAATAATTAGGCACGTTACATTTCTGATCGTATTTTGTCCCAGGCATATTTTAATAATTCCAAACCACATTAATCTTTAATTTTGGGATTTTTTAGTCTTTTTTTTCTCTGCTAAATGGACTTCAGGATAGGAGGTGGACTAAAAACTAAATCCTAAAACTTACTGCCATATTCTGGAAGAGGAATTTTTCAAACAGTGGTACAGGAGGATGTGGTGCTGGTCCTCCAATAGTCACTATCAACCAATCTGAATATAAAGCCTATAAAAAATTAAAACATTAGCCTAGTCTACATTTTTTTCAACAACAACCAAAAAAAAAGCTTTAAATCATGTCCACTATAAGTCAAAATATTATAGGAAAGTGTACAGGATTGATAATGAAATCATAATTTAGAAACACTTCTAATTGGAGCTATCTCTTTAGTTTATCCAGTAATTTGACTTACAATCTTATTACCGAGATGGTCCATGATGATACTGTAACATTTTTCTGGTGCAATGCACCAAATACCAGTGTTATCTCCAGGTCAGCAAGATCCTAAAATGTAGGCTACATGCATAGCCAGAAGACACAGACAAAAACGAAGACATGTAACACCTCATTTTTATTTCATTCATATTTGTTAACCCCTTCAACCAGGCTGTCCTCTGAAAACGAAAACAAGTAACTTAACATCAGACAAAACGACTGGATAGCATGTTCAATGGAGCATAGTAATAAAGGTTTTGAAGGTAGTGCACTGAAGGAAAGGGCTTGGCATCACCATGATCAACAAAACTCCCATTGTCTCAAAATGATTCATAAGATGAATATATGATGAATCCTTGCGAATCCTTAGTGCCGTGCTGCTTCAAGTCAGAGGTAAAGGAAAGCATTTTGCGCTGCGTCTCGTTTTTTCTCTCTACGATTTTCGTCATTCGAATAAAATCCGACGCAGTGCGAATCGAGGCAGCCATGACGTGAACAAAGGCGTTAAGTAAACGCATGCGCGATACAAACAACGAGCCCCATCATTCAGGGGCAGCGCCTGCGCACGGTGGTCACACGAGCGCGTGCAATGTTTTGAGCAGCGACGTGGTGGCGTCACCGCACGCACGTAAACCTCGGAGGGTGAGACGCACGGTGTAATAATGTGAGAAGGGAGAGAGAGAAAAAATCAACATTAACGAAGACAGGAGAGAGAGTATGCATAATATGCATTCCATATTGACACAAGGTAACCGTCTAATCCGGATGCAGCTGTGTATGTTACAGTAATCGAAAAAGTTCGCTGAACAAGAGTGTTTTTCGTTTTTACTTCGTGGCCAGAGCAGACCATCTCTCAGCGCGCTTCGCCCGCCATTCAAGATGATTCGACGTGCACGCGCTATCCGCGCCAACTTTTAGTTCTCGGGCCTATTAGAGACATGCGCCATCGACGAATATATCTCGACGCCCGTTACACAAAAGGTGACTGAAACTCCATTTCTTAACTTTGAACGGACAAATAACATTTTTGTACGGCGATGGCTTCCACTTTTTCTCACCTGTGAATTAGGTAAAATAGCCAGTCTAGCAATGTTGTTGTAGTAAACGTGCGGCTTTTCGCTATTCATGCGCACGTCGCGTTACAAATGCATTTGACCTTATTCTTCACGTTATTTGTTTATTTTTTAAATATATTGTTATCGTAGATGTGTATTAAAGATTGGACATGTGTTCTTTAAAGCATATGTTCATGGCGGTGACATGCAGATTTTATTTTATGCAGCTTTTTTTTTGTCATTGCATAAACAACACTAATTATAAAAAGTTTTAATTGCATCATTACATAAATTATGGGTTATAGAAGGTTATGCTGCAGTCACATGTCTTTAAGCATACGGTATTTTTGAACAGCGTCATCTAATTCTAGTCCTTGTTTTAATAACTTTAATTATTAATATACTACTTATATATAAAAATGGAAGATCATATGTAGACTAATAATGCATCAAATGTTAAATTATGTCTACTCGAAAGACAAAACTGTTTCTACTTTTCAGTGTATGCATATTTGGAACATGTATTGTGACGCCCATCTTGGAAAATGTTTAAATAATGCTTACATGGGATGAAGATCATGCAAGGAGCCTAATAAAAGTTTTTAAGCCTCATAAGTAGGGCTGTGGCGGTGGCAGTTTTTTACCGTGACAACCATTGCGGTGGTAGACCGATTTTCCACAAATTAAACAATAGGCTTACTCCTCAGGGGATTAAGAGACGTAAATTAATTTGGGGAAGTAAATAAGAGATTCCATGTCCAGTAGAAAAACACGGAGTAAGCCTATTGTTAAATATGTGGAAAATCAGATGACCAGGTCACGAAACGCAAAGCATAAATTTGGCTCACCTTACAAAGTCTACCTCTCTTGGACGGCATGAATGTTATGTTTCCATGGTTGCGAGGAAACATTTAATTGCAAACCTATAGTTTACTTAATTTTAAATAAAGCGTTTTAATTCACTCATGTCATAATATTCACGTAAAACAGCATTCACATGCAAATAAAAATAGTTTGGCCGACCACCGCCGGTGCTACTCAGTGTTCACCAGCACAGCCCTATACCACTACAGTGGTAAAAAACTGCCACCATCACAGCCCTACTCACAAGTTGAGGTCACATGACAAGTAAAGTATTTGCTGCATTCATGCTGTCGTAATTACCGTAGTCTTGAGATGATAACGCGTGACTTTCTATTAGCCGCTGTTCATGTCATCTGACTGGGGCTGCGTTTAAGACCAATTTTCTATGCCCTTACCTTGCTAACTTTCCTTACTCGGATGTACGTCATTGCTTACAATCCACCAGTGCCCACTACTGGCGGAACCCTTGCAATGCGTTTACCCTTGATTGCTTGGAATCTGCAATTGAAATATATATATATATTTTTTTCTTACAGTTTTATACACCCTTTATATTGGCCTGCATTTATGCTTGGGTTGTTAAAATATAACACATTACGCGCACCCGTTACGCATATGAAGATAGCATTACAATAAAATATAACAGGCAGCTTAAAGGAAAATGCCGACTTTGAGACTTTAGCTTATTCACTATATCCTCCAGAGTTACATAAGTCCATACATACCATTCTTATCTCCGTTCATGCCATAACTCTGTCTGAAGCACACACCACTAGCCTAGCTTAGCACAAAGACTTGTAAACCGCTCCATCTAGCCTACTGCTAGCCTAATAAGTGACAAAATAACATCCACATTTTCCTATTTACATGTTGTGATGTGTATAGTTACATTGTTTACTAAGACCGTCAGAAAATGAAAATTTGTGATTTTTCTATGCCGATATGGCTAGGAACAACTCTCATTCCTGCGTAATAATCAAGGAACTTTGCTGCCGTACCATGGATGCAGCGGCACAATGATATTATGCAGCGCCTGAAAATAGTCCCCAGCACGCTCTTTGTGTAAGCAGGGTGTCATGCTGGATATGTTGACGAAAGTTAGCCTATTTTCAGGCACTGTGTAATATAAATTCGCTGCTGCTGCCATGGTACAGAAGTTCCTGGATTGTTGCGCAGGAATGAAAGTATAGTTCCTAGCCATATCGGTCTAGAAAACCACAACATTTTAATTTCCCTTCGGTCTTAGTACACAATGTAAACATACATCTTTACACATAAATAGGAAAATGTTGGCTTTGTCACTTATTGAATAGTAAGCGTGTTCCTTTAAGGAAGCTACAAGTATTAAATGCTGTAAAAAGTCAGAATAACTTCAAAATGACACTAGAGTTGCGTGGGGTTGGGAAAATTACACAATCATGCTGCATTGTGGTCTGATTTATACATATTGAGTTGACTCGGCACCTGTCCCAAATGGCACCCTAAACCTTCACGGTCCTCCTGCAAATCTGCACTTTCATGACATGATGCCACTTTGACTGTCTGGAAGAAGTCTTCTGCGGAGCTCAGACCAGTGTGTGCCCTGCAAAAGTGCTCAAAGGGGGTGCTCACGAGCACCCTTCTGAAACCTAAAATGACAAATGGGACACCCTATGGTCTTGTAGACTTAACGAACCAAGCTTACTGAACTTGTCCTGAAAAGTGAAGCCAAAACGTCTTGATCGACCCTAGGTGGCTGGTCTCAGTATAAGCTTATAACCCCGCCCCTCCATGTATTCTAATAGCATGCGAGACAAACCAACAATGAAATTACATCCAAAGATCCTTTCTATAATTTTAGGCCGTTTTTATTACGCTGATTTAATTTTTAAGTGTTTTAAAAAATAAATAAATTATTATATATATATATATGTTTGGTTTTAGTTTGTTAATTAGGCTGTGATATCATGATTGACAGCTGAGAATAACAGCTTCTCTGAGTGAGGCACCAATTGAGTTTTTTGGGGAGGAGATTGGAGCTTTATCTTTTAATTTCTTCTTTTCCAGAACTCTTTATTTCACACCAACATAATAAATTGTTCAGTATTTACATGGTGTGGACGGGCTTTTGATATTGTGGCTCTACTTCCTGCTCTCTGTTGCACAGACTCAAGTCTCAAATCAGTGCAACATGTCCACGCCATATTCCGACATTGGTGGCTTCACTTTCCTTCAGTGGAAGATAGTGAAGACGCGTTGTTCATATTTTTTTTACGATCTATGTTACATACATCCATGTGGCAGCCATTTTATATCCACAAGACTGAAAGTGCATATGAAGTGTGCCGTTTAGGACAGGGCCTCGTTACCTCAACCAAAATGGAGGGGTCAAGAGTCTGTCCAAATAAACTTCCCTCGCCCATTTGGAGAAGCTGAATGCACTTCAAAGTGGTGGTGGGGATTCCCTAGAGGAGAAGTGATAAGGGAAGTTTGCGATTCATATGTATGAAAGTGGAGTTAAAAGCAGCCTGGGAATTATGCTTTTTTTTGGCAACTCGATCAACACCTAAATGAATCTTCAGCGGTCATGTGGTAAAGCAGTCACATGGTACAGGTAGGAGCACTCACGGAATTCCCATTTTACAATCTAAACTTATGAGCTCTGAGCACAACTGCTTTTTAGAAGTTGAAGTCTCATAATTGTGGTAATTACAACATGGCGTGAATGCACCTTTTAATACATTTGGTTTGGCAATATGTAGTACATGATGCGAGTTGTCCCTAATGATTGGAAAGAAGGAATCAAGTTCATTAAATGATTGCTGCATACAAGCTTTGGGTAAACACATTTTTTTTCTTTGACTTTGAGGTAACGTAGCATTAACCACAATTTGGTGAATTTATTCTAAAAGGGTAGTGAGTGTAATTACACAGCACCAAGATAAGGAGTTGTAATATGGTCAAATTTGAGCAATAACAGACAAGGTTATGCTTTATTGTTAATATAGTCACAGCAAAGTGACTATTCACAATACAGCACAGCCTTAAGACCTTACTGATTGTATAAAGCTTGCTAAGCTAGTAGTTATATTTTGTATTATCGTAATTACCTAATAATTGTGTTGAAACATAATTTTAAGCTAATTAAACACGTCACATGCTTACACCATATAGCATAGGCCTGATATGTACATTGATTAAATTATATGAATTTGCTCAGTCTGCATTTGCAGGGTATTGAGTAATGCAGTTTTTTTTTTTTTTTGGAGACTTTATTTTTATTTATTCTTTCGGAAAGCTATTTAGCCCTCCATCAATTTTTATTTTGAAAAAGTACATTTTGAAATGTCATTAAGGCTTTCATATGATCAATGTCCTGTTTTAGTACTTAGTATTAAAATTTTCTGTATCAGAACAGTCAGTCTGTATCATGTCACAGGGAGGAAAAATGATACACAGGTAAAGCAGATTGAATGGTCAGTTGAGTTAACAGCTCAAAACATTGAGTTTAATCTCTGTATAGACAAGTCACATATGAAGGTGTATGCTCTTCTTCAACAATGACATGAGTAATGTGGCATTGAGTTTGCTGGTTGATGTATGAAACTTGGTGCAACTTGAAATATTTATTTATCCTAGGCTTTGATTTAATCTAACAAAAGACAAAATACCTATACATGATGTATCTTAAAGTCTGTTATGTTGGTCCTTTGATAACTCTTGAAAGTTTTTGGCAAATGTAATGCAAAATGTCAGTTTTATTTTGTTCAGCTGTGATTTGATTGTTACAACACATCCCAGAGAGATCACATTATGTGAGGAGGCGGTGCTTCACTGCAGTCCACGACTCGTTCAGGACGGATAGCATTTCCGTCACTTGAATTTTTGACTACTTGCGTATATATTTGCAGTGATCCAATCAAACCCCATTTCCAGCTGTATTTAGTCCTGACTATTTGTGATCAGAGAACAAAGCTTGCGCTCTTGTTGCCATGGACATATGTTTAACTAATGCTGCTTTCACATGCTGTTGGAATTATCATAAATACGAGTTTCCTAGGTAAAAACTGCACATAAACGCCCTCCCATTTCAAAATTTGAATGGGATGAGCTCGTAATCAGGACTTCAGAAGTGGGAATTATCAAGTTTCTGATAGCACGTGAAGGCGGCATTAAGCTCAAGGTACCATAACATTTTCTTTTATCAGTTCCCCTTTTTTAGGCAACTTTCTTAGTAAATGAAGCATGTACCTCCATTACTGTTAGTTTTGGCTTAACTGTAACCAAACTCCAAGGCATTTTGTGTATCATTATTTCCTTTACAGAGCTGGAGGTAGACTGATTAGGACAGGTACTCAGCACTACTCATGAATGTTCATCTTCATGCAAAGTTCCAATCCCTTGCCTGCTTGTAATTATCAAGTGTCCTGAAGCCTTTTAAGAGTTTGTTAGGACAAAATTGTGTTGCTAGGTGGCCTTCTAGGAGCAGAGTTGAGTACCCCTTATCCAGTATGTATAAGATATAGTTTGTCTAAGACTTGTATAGATGTTCTCACAAGTATTACCATTGAGGCTAATGCAATACTTGAAGGTGAAGGACAATCACTTTGATGTATGTAGTCCAGAAAGCACCATACACTACACACAAGTCTTCTTATTCAGGAATTTCTCTAGCAAGGTATAAACAGTGACAACAGACAAGGTAATGCATTTATGGACTTAAATTATCCTCTGACAATTTTGTGCGTAGGGGGCTGTGCAGAGATACTAACTAACTAGTAGTTGAGTAATCTAACGAGCAACACAAAAACAGTTTATGATATACTTGAATGTTAAGCTTTACAGTTGCTAGCTGTTAAATATGCTTTGACCATACCATGTCATGTATGTCTTGTTTTTTAAGGATGTATACCTGAAAAACCCTGAGGTGAGAGGGTCAGAAGCTATCCAGATGACTTCTTAACTCCCATGGCAGATACAAAGAAGCAGGGTGCAATGGTGCTTCATGAAGAGGGCGTGACTGCCCCAACACTGGCACCTCCCACAACCACAACCACTCCACCTTCCATCTTTGTTGTCCTCAAACAGTTGCAGTCTGGTGATACTGGGAAAGACAAAGGCAGCCTGATGACAATTAGTGAGGCAAATAAAATGGTAAAACCTTCAATCGGCTCTGCTGTAACAGGCATCCATCCATCATCATCCACATTTGCAGACACCAACAACAGCTCACAGTCAGAACACTTGCCCGCAGATGCTAGATGTAAGGGCATCACGGTTACACTGGACAACAACAGCATGTGGAATGAGTTTTATAGGTGTCAGACTGAGATGATTCTGACCAAACAAGGCCGTAGAATGTTCCCCTATTGCCGCTTTCGTCTCTCTGGAATGGAACCTTTCCAGAACTATGTGCTGGCAATGGATATTGTTCCAGTTGATAACCACAGGTACAAATGGAGTGGAAAAGGATGGGAAACCAATGGGAAGGCTGAGCCTCATGTTTCACGTTTGTTTGTTCATCCAGAATCCCCTGCTACTGGCCTACACTGGATGCAGTACCCAGTTTCATTTTATAGACTGAAACTTTGCAACAACTTGGACCAAGAAGACCCTATTATTTTGCACTCAATGCACCGATACCTTCCTCGACTTCATGTCATCCCTGCAGACAAAGCCACTGAAGACATTCAAGTTGACAGACCCAACGTTATAACTCTAAGTTTTTCACAGACAGAGTTCTTTGCAGTCACAGCCTATCAAAACCTTCGCATCACCCAGCTCAAAATTGACTACAACCCATTTGCCAAAGGTTTCAGGGAGGAGGCAGTCAATGCACGATCATCTAAGGCAAAGAATGGAATGTCCACTGAGGAAACTGATAGTGAACTCAAAGTAAGCAGGGAGATGACAACCTTGAATAATTTGAAAACTCTGTTTTTGAAAAGAAATGCTGCTGTAAAGGTCAATAAGGATCAAGATGTTCCCAGCCCTTCAAATGGAGAAAAGAAAGTTGTTAATGGGGATGCTCCTATTGTAGACAGAGATGTTCAAAGTTTCTGGTAAGTAGAGTTAACATAATTTAGCTTGTTTGACAAATGTTTGATTTAGTTTGAATTAGATTCACAAGCTCTGTGACCATACTCTATGCAAGTGTGTCAATGCATGCATGACAAACATGTTTTCCTGTTGTGTGCTGTATCTCAAAGTGTGTGCATTCACATAAATGGTATGTGTTTTAGGCCCTAGTTTGCATATAAACTGTTTTCAAATATTGTACATATTATCCAATTTTGACAAATTCAACATTTTTTTCTGTCTTGTCTTCTTATTCTTTTCTGACAGTAGTAAGAAGCGCCCATCGTCACTGGCATTTTCAGACTTCATTAAAGGTGCTCATGTGAAAGTCAAAAGGTTATCGCTTGAGAATATCAAGAAAAATAGCGTGGACCTACAAACAGCTTGCACAAGTGATCAAAAGGAGGTGATGGACATATCATCCAAAACAGAAAAAATATTACAAGTTGTTAGTAGAGATGAAACCATTGTAGGTGACATCCACAAATGTGAAAGCACAGACACAACCTCAAAAACAGAGTTTTTAAACACAGATGAGACTAAAACAGAAATAGATGAACACAAAGCTGACAAGATTACATTGCTATCCAGTGACCAAAATGTACCTTACATGAATGAAAATGGAATGGAGACCCTTTCTTCTCTGGGCACTGAGGCCAAGTCTGAAGCAAATGCTAAGAAAACCTTGCCACATAAGCGTCCAGAACGTGTACCACTACCACTCCTTGCTCAGTTTCTTAAACAGAGAAAGTCTAAGACAAGACCTATTACACCAAAATCTAACACTCCCATCTCATCCTTCGACTCTGAAAAGTCACACACACCTGTCTTAACCCCTGAAAAATCATCTGCGTTGATGTCTTCCATCCCTTGTGTTATCACTAAATTAGATTCACACCCAGTACTTACCTCGGTGTCTCAAAAAGTTACACCAACAGATGCAAATAACATTACATCTCTGTCCACTGCATTATCATCATGCAATGCATCTCCCGTACCAACAGAAACGCAATTATCTGATGGATTTTCACCTTCCCCATTTGGCAGTGATCTATTCAATACCCCCAACACTACCTCTCCCTCCAAACCTGATTGTGACCCAACACCTGACAGTATGTCTGGTGTTTTCCATAATGCTGATGCTGTTTCTGTGCCAGATCTTGACAACACACTCAGATCTCAGTCAGACATTTCATCCATGTTTACATTTGACACTGTTCATGAGACTTGTTTACCTACTACACCTGAAGTTAACAATGATTTTGATGTCACACCAATTGTCCCCTCTGTCACTACATCTGTTTTTGATATACCATCTAGTACAGACAATGTTGTCCCTTATCAGGAGCTTGTCTCAACTCCGGATGTTGCTGAGAGTGCATCCATTTCTGATTGTCTCCTAGACAGTTCCAAGGGTTCTTGTCCTGAGCCACACACTCTGTTCACACACGAAGAATCCCTTTCATTGCCATTAGATGACCCATCTTCCCCAGCCTTCTCCTTACCCAGTCCAGCTCCTTCTTCTCCTGACCCATTCCCACCAAGTCTATTCTGTGAAAGACCAGTACCTCCTAGAAAGACCCTTGATTCATTTCCAGAAAGATTATTGAATTGCACAGCTTCTTCCTCTCCTGACCTTTTCTCATTAGGTTTATTCAATGATACTCTTTTGCCTCCCAGAATGTATGATTTTGTTCCAGAAAGAACACTGGATGGAATTGTAACTTCTAGAGATTCATTGTCATCAAGTGCCCCCGATGGGCCACAACATCCCAGAGGAACAATTGACTTCTCTCAAAGTCAGTGCTCTGATAGACCAGGGCCTCTTAATGACTTACAGTTGGCTGTTGGTTGTGATACCAATGTTGATCCCATTGTTCCTGAACCAGCTAAACAATCCTCTCATAGAAGCACATTCAAGAAGACTAAAGCCAAACCGAAAAAAATAGGAAAATTAAAGATCAGTGAAGATGATGTGTTTGAAGGACCTGTACCTGTTCCAATGCAGCCCAGTCTGGAGGATGTCGATGGCCAGTTGTTTGTCTCCTTCATGTCAAAGGTAACACAAATAAGGTGTCTGGTAATTTTAGAACATAGAAATTAAACTTAAGGGAATTACTTAACAAAAAGGAAAACTTAGTTGTTACTCACCTTTATTCCAAAGCATCCATATAATGTTTACACCAAACATTGATGTCAATTAAGTAATTTCCTCCTATTTTCTTCTAAATGGTTGTTCTCAACATTAAACCTGAGTGATTGTGTTTTCAATATACCGGTATGCTGTATTTAAATTATACAAATGTAATGTATTTGAGTCCAGATGTGGGTGGGAAGTTTCTGTTTAGTAAAATGGCAATATGTTTTTGTGACATTCTGAACCCTTTAATCCTAAAATAGAAAGCTCTTGAGATTCATCTTGGAGATGATGCCAAAACGGAGACGGCACAAAAAACCATAGAGCATCAAGACGGTAAGTATTGAACACCTTACCATGGTTCATTTTAAAGAACCACTTTGAAATCACCTACAATGTTTTTAATTTTACTTTTTTATTAATTTAACAGGCAGTGATGAAAATATACAGAAAAAGATTGAGGTGCAAGAGAGAATCCTTTTATGTGATCTGAAAGTCATGAAGCACAGACAGGTCATTCATCCAGTGCTGCAAGAAGGTTTTTGATTCTGTAATTCTCTATGAATCTCACAATTGTGTAACAACACGATCTACAACATTACAATGATTTTTTTCCTTTTTTTTTTCTTCATAGTTGGATTGAAGTTGAGTCTACTTGACATCACCCTGGAAATTGACCTACAATATCTGGGTGTGCAATTACCGATTCCCCCAACTCCTTTGAGTGTTCTCTCATCCGAAGAAAGTTCATCATCATCTCAAGGTAACATATCTTATTATTAATAATAATAACATCAATAAACAATAATTTGTTAATTCATAATTTAAATTATGTTTCAGATTTTCATGGTCATTAATGCCTTTTTCCCTTTTTAGTCCAGTTTGTTTCAAGGACAGGAAAAACCACTGACGTCACCAAAATTAAAGGTTGGAGAGACAAGTTTGTTGGATCAGGATCCCTTGCTGAGGGTATACTATTTTATGCGTATTTCATTACAAGAATATACTCTTTGATATGATATTAACTGTAATTTGAAATATTAATATAATACTGCTGCTAAAAGAATGTGATTTTGCATTACATTTTACTTGCAGGTGTGTCAAGCACAGATGCAGGGCAGAAGAACCTCTCTGCATTTTGTAGTGATATGTTAGATGAGTACCTGGCTAGCGAGGGCAAACTGATCGACGAACGTGCTGCCAACTTATCACAGACTGATACTACATCTGTAGCATACCAGCTACCCACTAAGAGCACTAGCTACGTTCGTACCCTGGATAGTGTACTTAAAAAACAAGTACCTGCTACCTTATCCACAACATCCAATAAAGTCAAGCCAACATTCAAGTCCAAAGAGAAAAATAAATCCAAAAAACTTTTAAAGACATGTGCAGGAAAGCAAACAAAACCAGTCTTTCGTGTGAAGAAACCTACTTTGTGCTTGAAAAAGCCACAACAGAGCAAAAAATATAAAAATAAGAACGAATCCAAGAGTTTGAGTCCTGAAAAGCCTGCTGTAGAGACTGCTGCAATAGTAGCCTCCAATAAGAGTCCCACAGTTGAAGTTTCTGGATCCACACAATCGAGCTGCACAGGTGGACGTAGTATAGGTTTGCCTAAGACTCTGGTGAAGCTGATGGATGTGGAAGATGGAGCAGTGTGGGAAGGCAGACATCGTACCTATATTACAGAAGAAAGGGCAGCCATCGCACTAGCCACTCTTGTCACCGCTGAGGTAAATGTCAAAATGAGACCCATCTTAGTGTGTAGTTTGTTAGAAGAGATATTGGGTTTTGTAGTGCTTGCCATTAAAAACTGAATTGAATTATGGGTTAATGTTCCTCAACACCTTATGTGCTTGTCTCTTTCTCGGATTTTAAGGGGGTATCAAAAGGAAACACTGATGCTATCAGAATTATAAGACGACGTGCACCACCCTGCCTCAATGTATTCTGTAGGCTTGGCTGTGTGTGTGCCAGTCTGGTGCACTTGAGACGTCATCATCACTGTGGAAAACCACAGTGCATGTTGGGCTGTAGCTGCCTGCGACGCAAGGTTGTTGCACTGAAGACCCCCAAACAGGAAGAAAGTACATTAGATGAGACTGAACCTCAAGGAGTATCAGAGGAGAACAAGGCTAAATTGAAGAAGAAAAACAAAAAGAGAAAAACTTATGGTTAGTATATAGCTGTACCATTGTTGTAACTTAAATTTGACTAACTTTAGGAATAAAACTAACAGTGTAATATTTGTAATATTCCTATATCTTCCCAATATGCTTGTATTGCTTGAAGAGCTGCTTTGAAACAATTGGTATTGAGAAAAGTTATGCAAATGAAACTGAAGTACCTTGCCAATCTCCTGCAGTTCTGACAGATCCAGAGAAACCTCCTGAACCAGCCAAGCGTGTGAGTACATTATGGGATCGAAAAAGAGAATGTTCTGATTCAGAGGTTCTTTCCTCACCTCTTGCTCCAAGAGCTCCATCTCCTGCACTCTTGTCTCAAGAGCTTCAACACGACCTGGAAAGCTTTTTCAGTCCTTTAAAACCAAAACCGGTGAGACTGATAGTTTTAGAATACATTGCAATCATAACATCTCATCACAGTTAATTAAATGTGCTTTTAATGGGTTTATTATTTCATTAGCTTTTTTCTGTTATCAAATCATTGTAATGTTCTATGTCAGTGTTGTTTCATAAGTTTATTGGCATGTACACATATTAAATATTTTCTCACTGTATACAGGTGGAAGAGAAAAAATGCAATATGATTAAGGACAGCATGGAAAGCACACTGACATGTGCTCGTTCGCGACCGTTTTACTCCAGGTGTCGTGATAAACAAAAAACGGTGAGATTTCTACATGAAGAATGGCATATTTTCTGGTTAAGAAAACGTTTACACTGTATACTCTTGTACTTTTGGCAGGTTGACCAACACCACATCTCACCAGTCTCTTCACAAGGTCAGGTTTCCTTTACATATCACTAGTTAGTTATATCACCCCATTTTTTTTGGTCCATTTATTACTCATACTATGTAATTCCAAACCCTTCAAACTTTTTTTTTTTTTTTTTTTTTTTTTTTTTTTATCTTCGGAACACAGCTTAAGATCTTTTTTAATGAAAGTATAGTACTTTTCTGTCCCTCCATTGACAGGCTACACAACTTTCACTTTCAAGCCCAAGAAAGGTTGTAAAGATATCCTTAGAATAATTAATATGACACCTGTGGTTTAACCTCTTTTTATGAAGCAACACAAGTCCATTATTTACAAAATATTAATCTCCACTGGAGTCACATGGATTACTTTTATAATGTCTTTACTACCTTTTAGGGGCTTGAAAATGTTGCAGGGGCAGTGTAGGGACAGAAATCTGATTTCATTAAAAAGATCTTAATTTCTGTTCCAAAGCTAAATTAATGTCTTACAGGTTTCAATGGAAACAGAATTGACAGAATTTTCATCTTTGGCTGAACTAACCCTCTTGAACCATTGCTTATTACCAAACACCATATTGTCAAGTTCAAAATACTTTAAAATGTTTTATAATGCTGGTTCATAAATTGAAATCCGCCTTTTCTCCATTTGCTCACAGATATTGAGGAGGGGGAGCTTGTACCTCTTAATTTGTCTGGTCCTGCAAAACGTCTCGAGATCATATCTGAATGCAGTTGGACTAGTACAGATATCAGAAATTACATTATGCGCATTGTGTGTGAACACATGGCTCAGGATCGTTTGAAGCATCCTTTCTGGATTGGGAAGTACTTAATTGAGCCAGTCTCCAAGACTCTACAAGAGACAGAGGATGGTTTTGTCGATACATATAAAGTCACCATCTCTCGACCTGTGGACAAGAAAACAGAAGATGAGAAGGGTACAAAAAATGAAAGTGAGCTTAAAAAGCATGTAGAGAAGAGTGAGGTGAAAGGTCTGCCCTTCCTCTCAAAGTGTTGCCCTGCAGGCTTGCTCAAGGCTGAGAAAAAAGCACCCGATACCCCAGGCCGAATAATGGTATGCGTTCGATTACCTGGCAAAACCATTTAGATTTATTTAGAATACAAAATATCATAAACTAACTTGAAGTAAAAAAAAAAAAAAAAAAAAAAAGACATGTCTTTATATTTTAAGGTGTGATTATTTTTCAATGAATTACAATTGGTCCTTTAAAACTTGTGATCTTTTGTTCTCGCAGGTCAATGGAAAGCCATACCCACAAGCCAAGTTAGAGTTAGGACAGATGGGAGCTTTGCATCCTGCCAACAGACTGGCAGCTTACATCACAGGGAGAATATGTCCAACAACATCGAACATTACAAAGCCCTCTATTACATCCACTCCGGTTTCTTCTGTTGCCACAGTAACTACAGTTACCAGCACATCTACTTCTACAACCACACCTATCATCAAGTCTGTCGGTAAGTCATGAAAAGGTTTACACAATGTTCACCTCCAGACCTTTTGCTCAAGTGTATTGACCAAAATAGTGGATGTCCAGTATGTTAAGCAGCGTGTAACACTGTTTACATTTGTGCAGCTGTACTGCATGTAAATATGTGCATAACTTAAGTGGCAGACTTAACCTGCTCCTTAATTTGTTTTTTGCACAGTGACCAAGCCCCCAGTGGGACAGGTCTTCACCCAGTTTGTGGTCAACCACATCAACTCTCAAAATCTTCCCAACAGTAGCACCTCCCATTTACAGCCTTCTGCTCCAAAAATTGTCATTCCCTCTTCCATGTTGATGATTGGCAGAGAGGCTGGTGCCCCTGGGGTGGCTCTTTCTCCTCTTAAAGCAGACTTGATAACCCAGGTTTCGGAGCCTTCAGACTCCGAAGGTAGTGCCAGTTTTCCTACTGTATCAAAAGTCCAAGCCCCTGCCATCAACATCCTCACTAAATCACCCAGCCTGCCTCTGGGTAAGCCTGGCTTCCTTGGTTTGCCATTTTGTGTCTGTGCTTCCCTCTCCAACAAACCCTTGGCCATGCATCTTCTTGGAGAATTTAACATTCTTGGCCTTTATATTGGTCTGTTCTTGTTCTTTAGAGCTTGCTGTTGCTTCAAAGAAAGATGCTTAATTACTTTCATCATCTTGTTTTGGTCTACCCTTTCATTATCATCTAAAATGTATCATAATTGTAACCATCTATTATTGTAGGTTGTAAATTGGACATGTGCTTAATGCAATCCCGAGCTTCATCACCATTGATTTTGATATTACACATTATATCTTTACGAGACGTAATGTGCCAACTACCAATGTGAATACAGCCATTTCATCAATGTCAGTGTGAATGCTCACTAAAATACATAGTGATTTAGCAGTTTGCTTTTGTAAACAGATAATCCGTTACCATCATCATTCTCTTTAAATATGGGCTAGTTTGGTGTTTTGGGTATACTGACTTTATATGCTTCACATTATCCTTGAATTATTTTACAAAGCTCCAGAGTTGAACATTTAAGTTGCTATAATGAATCTTTTCCCTATTTTTAGGTGGGTCTGGTATATCCCCAACAACTGCTGTCTCTTCATCTGGATCGACCACTCCTGGGAAAAAGACAGTTTTGATCACAGTTATGCCCAATAATACAGGCCTCCCCAATATTGGTCCTCTGATTACAAAGTCTGTCACACAGACTCGTCCTCCTCAGACCCCAGGCCAAAAGATGGTGCTTCAGGTGGTAAAGACAGCTGATGGCAACACATTGTACCGCAATCCTAATGGCCAACTCATGCAGTTGGTGCCTTTAAGTCAAATTAAAGCCATCAAACCCAACCTCCTTACTCAAGGCCAACGTAAGTGGTTCTGGAATACCATATTAACTGTTTCTGGGAAACCAATAGATATAGATAAATAAATATTACTAAAGTAAAACTATTATAAAATGTACTTATAAGCTGTTAAGAAAGTGCCAAGGACCCCAGTAGATGAAAATAAAATAGCCGTAGTTAAGTCGCAGACAAGAATTATGACTGACTTTGAGCAATTCATGTCATCTACATTATTACTTTGTATCATGTTTAATACAAAGGATAGAAATGAAGGTAACATTTTGGAGTTCTTGTTGCATGTTACGTTCTTACCATAGTAATAACAATTATGCATAATTACATGCACCTAATCCTACCCTAACCCTATAGTACATACATGTAGTTAATCAATATTACTCAGTACTTAAATGTATAAAATAAAGTGTAACCCTTTGTTTTAAGGTGTCTTTGTTACGCTGCAATTACACTTTACGTACTGCGTAATATTATGTTACTACATGTTTTTACTATAGGGTTAGGATTAGGTTTTAGTTTGGTTTAGAGTTAGTTGCATGCATAATTTATAGTTATTACTATAGTAATAATTTAAAACAATGACACTGTAAAATAGTGTTACCCAAATAAAATTCAATTGATTTAAAACAAGATATAAGCACATTTAGCCATGGTGTACAAAATATAAATAACTAAAAGGAGGTGCAAACTTCACAGCGGTCCTTAAGGAATGGTCCTTAAGGGGTCCTTCAAGTGTTTTCATGTAGCATAATAATGATTATTTTACTCAAAAAAATGGTTGATAAACTTCTTTAGGGAATTGTCTTTTCTTTTTTGCTTGTACACAAAATACATATTAATTATGCCTCTGTTTTCCCACAGCAACTTTTATCCGTTTGCATGCACCATCTGGACTCAATCTGAATAAGCCTAAGAGTGGCAGTGCCACCATAGTCACATCTTCCAGTCCAACAACAAAAATACAGACAAAGCCTACTGTTACTGTACCTGTCTCTAAATCTTCGTCTATGAGTGGCAAGCCAGTCACACTCACTACATCCAAGTCGGTCTCAATGGGCAGCCTTCCTTCTACCCTTAAAGTTGTCCCAAGTTTTCTGGGACAATCTGGCACTTGCACATTAAGAATTCTCTCACCAAGTCCTGTTCAAGACAGTGGAATTATCAATCCAACTTCCTCCCCTGTCCTCTCACAGAGTGGCTTTACATTGTTAGAACATGCAAGTTCAACAATACTGAAGAAAGACTCCACTAAGTCTGAGACCACCGTTTCTGTTAGCTCACTTTCAAAGGAGGGGCTAATCAGTCAGGTTAATAAGCAGTCTGAGATGGATCTTGCTAAACAAAATAGATGTGATGATTCTGAACAACAAGCAGGAAATGTATCAGAGCGTTTATCTTCTGCTGCCAACTCTACAAAATCCAAGCCATTTTCTGGAGATGATTCAGCCACTTCACATAATGAACATGGATTGCTGAAACAATTGAGTTTGGCTGAACCTGGTAACAGAGAGAATCTCAATATGAAAGAAACAGATTTTGACAAATCGCCAGATCCCGAAGAGGGAGAGATTAATTCAGATGTAAGCGAACTAACTGATGACTCTGACCTGTACAGTGATGATGACAGAGAAGATACATATAGTCTGAGCGTAAGAGTTTTATATATATATTTTTTTAACCTTTTCTGACTGAATTTGTGTAGCTCATTAAACTGTTAAATTGCTTGTTCAGGCTACATGTATTTTTTTTGCTGTTCTCCAGGGTTCTGATAAAGGGGAGAGGAAGAATGATACAGATGGTTTGGACTCTGAGATGAAAGATTTTGCAGAGGTGGTGGTTGATATTGAGACTGTTGAGTCTGCAGAGGAAAACAGTGTCGCAAAATTTAGGACATCTGCAATAAGACGGTATCACCATCATCGGTAATGAACACCCTGATTTATATCTAATTATGTGGAAGTGTAGTTTGCCTTATTTTGATGTTTTGGTATTTGACCTGATCCGCGTATACACTATGAAAGCATCTGGAAATGGATGCTTTGCCTAAGTAAATTTATCTACAAAATTATTTGTTTTTTAAAAACATTTCATTCTTACAGTAATCGGAAGCCCATTCATGAAGGCTTGGAAGTGAAGGTCAGGGTAAGTTCTATTATCTCATTACATATGCATTCCAATTTATTTTTAATGACTGACCCAATCCTTTATGCACTTTGCAACATAGTTTTTATATTTCATGCATTGTATTATATAACTACTTTGTGCAGAGAGTGAGGCTGGAGAGAAAGAGGCGCCACACAATCAAAGAGTTATTTGTTAAACTTCAATCGACGCTAGGAAAGCCCTCGAAAAGTCTTGAAGCTTCCAAGATGAGCATTCTCACAAAGGTTTGTTGTTGGTTTAGCTCCAGCTTATGCTTATAATTGCATTTAAATAAATGTTGTTTTATGGTTTTGAAACATTTTCTTTCTTATTTCAAGGCTCATAAAGAGATTGAATCTCTGGTTAAGCACGAGGACCACTTGATAAATAGAAAAGAGAAACTCCAAATTAAGAGGGAGCGTTACTTACAGACACTTTCACTATTGTGTGGTAAGTCTATTTGACTAGAATATATATATTTTTTTTCATACATCCAAGCTGTTATAAAAGATAAGCAACATTTTTTTATATAAATATAGTAATCCTGCTGCTGCACATGTGAAAATCATATTTTAATGCAAGATTTCAGTCGCATGACCTACACATA
Source organism: Pseudorasbora parva (assembly GCF_024679245.1). Lineage (NCBI taxonomy): Eukaryota > Metazoa > Chordata > Actinopteri > Cypriniformes > Gobionidae > Pseudorasbora > Pseudorasbora parva. Next base: position 33,319,036 of record NC_090181.1, on the reverse strand, counting down.
ACATTAAAATTTCATAAATTTCATTATAAAAGATAAGCAACATTTTTTATATAAATATAGTAATCCTGCTGCTG